>NW_027327872.1:0-137173 GCF_047675955.1 Chlorocebus sabaeus | reverse complement strand
AGGCACATGCCTCTGAGCCACCTCTTCCCATGTTCTTGCCTCCTGTCACCTGCACCACTGGCTACTCAGCTTTGCTGCTGCCAGGAAAGGGACGCTGGCGCCCACTCAACCACTTGAGCATCAAGGGAATGTGTCAGCACATACACATCTGCAGCAGCCACTCTCTTCAGGGAGCCCTCAGTGCCAACGGTTAGGGATCTGGGAATGAGAAGAACCCGTGTGGGGAGCCACAGCTGTTCACTGGGTTCTCCAGGTTTCCACACCCTATGTGGGCACCGTCCAGGACACGTGGGCCAAGGCTGGATGGGGCTCTGGGGTGCTTCTGCTCAGGGTGTTGGACAGTTGGCCCACTTGTCCTGGTAGACAGAGTGGCTGGAGCCCTCACCCGCTCCCTGTTCCGGGGTAGCTCTAGACTGTACACCATCCCCTAACCCCTCCCCCAGAGCTGTGCGCTCTCATTTGAATGAGCTCTAGAGTAGAAGTGAGGTGCCTGTTCTGTGGGAGGGGCAGATGAAGAATCACAAGCCACAAACACCCCCTGAGGAGCTGACACCTGCCCTGTGCAAGCTGAAGGTGGCAGACAGGGCCAATGGCAGAGATCCTTCCGCTCCCCAGTCCCCTTTCAGGAGCTTGGAAATGATACATAAATTATACTTCAAAACTCGAAGTGTATTGTCAGAGCTCAAAAGCAGGAAAGGGAGCAGATTCTGAAAACAGAAGCGAGGAGTCACACAGCTAAACATAACAAAATGTGAATGTTGAATCCAGAGTATCCACCAGGGATGAATTGTTTGGGTTAGTCCCACACCTGGAGGTGAACATTCGAGAGCCCAGGATGACATTCTAAGTCAGAGGGAGATGGAATATGGGAGGCACTGGAGGCCAAACAGGACAGAAAACGAGGACCAGGTTTTGCCTGAAACAGAATCAGTTGAAAGGCGGTGAGAGTGGAGGAAAGAGTGAGGAGGTGAGGTGATAAAGACATAGCACAGAATGGATGAGAACCAGCGAAGGGGACCTGCCGGCACCGCCCACCTCACCTTGCAGGTGGCATGGTTCAGCATCTCCTGCCACGTGGGGTCCAGTCGGTTCTTGTCGGCCATGACGCCCTGCTCAGCCACAAACACCATTTCCCGAGCAGCGTTGTGCATGCTCACGGCTCGCTCATACCGCAGCGCTGCCTTCTGTGTCTCCTGCTGAGCCTGGGAGGAGAGGGATATCAGGACAGGGAATCCCGAGGGACCCCAGCTGCCCATGGAGACCCGTAATGATGTTAGGATAAGAGAAGGAGGAAGGCCTACTAGCAATGTCGGCTTCATTTCCCAAACTGTGCTGAGGATAAATGCCAAGGAAGCAACATTCTATAAAGAATATTTCATAAGGATATGGACAAGAAGAAATAAAAATTTTGCCAGTGCAGGGTAGGTGTGTGAAATCCAGCACTCCCAAAGGCTGCTAGCCTTTTGCCTAGGGAAAACAAAGGAAAATACAAACCATTTTAGTGTAAGGTGGTTAGCAACATGGACAGAGTCTTACAGAAAAGATGACCTTGAGACCATCAATTCCATGTTCAGCAGGCAAGCTGAAGGAAATAATCGGACAAGTTCAGAGACAGTCATCACAGCCACACCAACCCAGCAAACAACGAAACAAACCTAACTTTTCAGTTACAGGACATTGGTTAAATAAATAACAGTATATCTAATATAAGAAAATAAGCTGGGCGCAGTGGCTTCTGCCTGTGAGCCCGTCTACTTGTGAGGCTGAGGGAGGAGGATTATTGAGCCTAGGAGTTTGAGGTTACAGTGAGCTATGATCACACCACTGTACTCCAGTCTGGGCAACAGAGCAAGACCCCATCTCTTAAAAAAATGAAATATTCACTAATCAGTCCTTTAAAATGACAGCATGGATGTACAGTGATTGACCTGGAACCATGTGATAATGCTAGTAAAAGAACGAAACAGCACACACCGTGTAATCTCATTTTGGCGGATATATACACACACACACACGGACACAAGACATGAGCACATGGTTATCTGTGCTCTGTTAATTGTACTTTTATTTTCTACACTTTACGATGCGTTGATGTCTGGGGGACCTGGCCAAGGAGAAAAGGCCCCTTCCAGGGCTACTTCCTAGAGACAGTAAACTCCCCTGTAAGTGTGCCTTTCACATGCAAACCAACCAACCAATCCAAAGCCTGGATCCCCAACTAGCTCCTTTACCTACTTCTCACCCACCAAGCCAATATTTCCTCTGCCCTAAGTCATCCCAGGGCCAGGTACTAGACAATTAGAGGCCACCCCTATAGCCCAGGGCCTAGCAAAATTATTCCAACTATCCACTCCTAAGCTTATCCAAACTTGTCTACCCTGCCTCACCTACTCCTTTCCACAAAAATCACAATAAGGCTCCACGCTATGCTTTCTCCTTCACTTCTTCCGCCTCCTGAAGGACCCCGGTTGCTTCCCAGTGTGGCCCTGCATGGCATGGTATGTCCCCTACTCTTGGGAACAAGTTCTTCTTCCAAGGCAGTTGTCTCTGTATGTCACCTCACCATGCAGGATGAAAACAAATCCCAGGAAACAAAATGCATGAAATGTGCATGGTAGGATTTTGGGTGGTTTTTGTTTCCTTCTTATTTTATTATGTTTTTCCAAAGGTGAACACACACTATTTGCTAAAAATAATTTGTTACAGAAAAAAGGGGTGTGGGATGGGGAAAAGAGTGAGGAGAAAGCAAAGAAAAGATTCAGAAGAGAGACATGAACCAAAGGGAAGAGGAAATGGCAGTAGATGAAAACAGTAGGATGTTAGAACTGACATATCTGATATACCCTAAAGCCTGGTTCCTGATATGCAGAAGGCACTTAAATATTAGCAGGGCTGAACTAAATGTTCTCCCACACCCTCCCTCACCATTTTATAGACCATGAGCCCAGGGCCCACGGTGGTCAAGGAACCTCTGACCCCACAGAACTTGTTCCGACCAGCAGGTCTAGCCCAGGGTTCTGCCCTCAGGTCTGGTGCTTTGTCTCTCACTTCACATAGAGACAGAAGAATCCAGGGACAGGCTCAGCATGTAGCCTTCCTCAAACATGGGTCAGTCAGCCATACCTCCTTAGCCAGCCGCCGAGCCTCATAGTAGGGCCGGGCTTTCTCGATGCAGCTTCCCAAGTGGGAACCCTGTGTATTCAGTTTCCTCGCCGACTCCTGCAGGATCCTCCGATAGGTGGTCCTGGCCTCCTGGAAAGGAACAAGGCAAAGGAAAGGCACATGTTTGGATCCCAGCTCCTCTCATTTCTCAGACACACCCCTCCCACTGCCACTGCCTCAATCTGGGAAAGAGAGATAGAGATGCTTCCAAGGACCAGGCCAAGCACACAAGGAAGAAAACACTCACATCCAGCTGAAGTTCCACCTGGTTGATCTCCTCGCTGGCCTGGTTCAGGTGCTCCAGCTCCTCCTGCCACAGAGAGGGGTGGCAAATTAGTGCGGTGGAAGGAAGTAGCCTTGAGTGAACCGTGCAAGGCAGGCGCAACACAGAGAGAGAGCGCCCCACTTGCCTAGGGAAAGGAGGTGAGGCACTCAGGAAAGGAAAGAAGACATGGAGATTGCCACATACTTCCTTGTCTATCTGGGAGCTGACATATACAATCTCACGTAATCCTCACAACTCTCCCTTGTTTTGGGTAGTAAAACCCCACTTTTCAGGATGAAGAAATTGAGGTTTGGAGAATGCAACACCAATAAGCACAGCGTGCAGTTGTGGTGAGTCCTCACGCTCTCCATCAGATTGCGGCACTTCCTAAAATGGAGGGGTCTTCTTGGACCTGAGGGCTCTCTCCCTGCGAGAGGATGGCCACCTGGACCGGGGCAGGGCCACTCAGTCAGCACATGTCTACTGCATACTTATCACCTCTCGGGACCCTGACACCTGAGAATTGAGGACATAGAGGTGGCAGCTTACGGCCTGTGAGGAAACCCAGCAAGTCAGCAGCAGGCCCTGGGCAGTATGTGCAGCCTTGTGAGGGGTGGGTGTGGGTGCCCTCTGGGCAGCAAGGTCACCCACCTGGGTGGCAGCAGGTCAGGGTAGGATGCCTGGAACACTTGCTCCCCAGCTGGGAGGGCTTCATAGACACAAAAGTGCCAGTGGACGGCTGGGCGCAGTGGCTCATGCCTGTAATCCCAGCACTTTGGGAGGCCGAGGCAGGCAGATCACCTGAGGTCAGGAGTTCGAGACCAGCCTGAGCAACATGGTGAAACCCCGTCTCTACTAAAAATACAAAAATTAGCCGGGCGTGGCAGCGTGCACCTTTAGTCCCAGCTATTCGGGAGGCAGAGGCAGGAGAATCACTTGAACCTGGGAGGCAGAGGCTGCAATGAGCCGAGATCGCACCGCTGCACTCCAGCCTGGGTGACACAGCGAGACTGTCTAAAAAAATTAAGTGCCAGTGAAGAACAAAGGGCCAAGGAACCAAAGGGGAGCAGGTACCCTGGGCAGACAAGTTGGCAGGTGAGAAGGTCAGTAAGGCTACAGCACCATGGGAGGTAGTACCACGCGTTTTTGCAGTGGCAAAAGGGTCTCTCAGAGCCTGGTGCCAATGTAACAAAAGCCTGGGGGAGCCAGGGAGAAAAAAGTGGAGGCTGGGACGGGCGTGGTGGCTCACACCTATAATCACAGCACTTTGGGAGGCAGAGATAGGCGGATCACTTGAGGCCAGGAGTTCAAGACTGGTCTGGCCAACAGGGTGAAGCCCTGTCTCTAGTAAAAATACAAAAATTAGATGGGCGTGATGGCACACACCTATAATCCCAGCTACTTGGGAGGTTGAAGCATGAGAGTCACTTGAACCTGGGGGGCAGGGGTTGCAGCAAGCCCAGATCGTGCCACCGCATTCCAGCCTAGGTGACACAGTGAGATTCCATCTCAAAGAAAAAAAAAAAAAAGGTGGAGGCTGTCTATAGTATTCCAGGTGGCAGAGGAGAGGGCAGATCCCAAGGAAACGCAGGACACAGAATCACAGGGTCTTGGTGGATGACTAAGGTCAAGATTAAGAAAGTGTATAGAGTCCAAGAAGCCTTTGGCCTGCTTGGGCAATGGGTGACCATGACCACAGGTCCCTGCAGAGCAGATCCTGTGGGAGGGAGAGACCTGGGGAGAAGTCGCTGGACAAGATGGTTTGAGTGTCTCCCTGGCCCCTGGAAGGACTGAGAGAGAAGCAATAGAACCATCCAGGGCTTTCCATGAAATGGCAGAGAGCTAAAGGGGTACTGGCCTCAAGTCATCCTCCCTTGCCCGAGAAAACACAAAAGTTCCCAGAGCCCCTGGTGAGCCAAGGACACTACTGAGGAGCAGTGCTGGTCTGTGCCAAGGGCCTTGTGCCAGGAAATACCTGGTGCCGAGCTACAGGATTTGCCTTCACCAGCCCCTGCTGTCTCTGGACAGGAAGCTAGACAGGCCAGAGGGACCCAGCCCAGCAAGTGCCTGCTGCCCAGACCCATGACCTGCACTTGGCAGCAATCCCACAATCACTTCCCATTCACATGGCCGTGATGTCGGCCCCCACTCACCTCATTCAGGCCTTTCCACAACCCAGTGCGGGAGTCAGGCTGACACGCACAATCTTCCTTTTAGTCCCTTCTATCCCTTCTATCCTCCCCCCATCCCCTGCCTTGATCCTGCAAAGATTTGGGTCAGCAGGTAAGAATACAGGAAACCAGTGTAACATGTTAATCACAGTAAAAGGAAGAACACAAAGGTAGAAACCTGTCATGGAACGAGGATGAGGATATGAAATGCACACACCTACAACAGTGTAGACCCTGCCTAAGGAGGGCCACAAATCTGGCTCTAAACTAGGGGTATCCAATCTTTTTGCTTCCCTGGAACACACTGAAAGAAGAACTGTCCTGGGCTACACATAAAATACACTAACACTAGCTATAGCTGATGAACTAAAAAAAAAAAAAATCGTGGCCAGGTGCAGTGGCTCACACCTGTAATCCTAGCACTTCAGGAGGCCGAGGTGGGCAGACTGCCTGAGCTCAGAAGTTTGAGATCAGCCTGGGCAACATGATGCAAAGCCCATCTCTACTAAAATACAAAAGCAATAGCTGGGTGTGGTGGTGCACACCTGTAGTCCCAGCTATTGGGACAGCTGAGGCAGGAGAATCACTTGAATCTGGGAGGCGGAGGTTGCAGTGGTCCGAGATTGTGCCACTGCACTCCAGCCTGGGTGAGACAGCAAGACTGTCTCAAAGAAAAAATCGCAAAAAAATCTCATCATGTTTTAAGAAAAGTTTACAAATTTGTATTGGGCCGTGTTCAAAGCCATCCTGGGCTGCATATGGCCCGCAGGCCACTGGTTGAACAAGCTTGCTCTCGACTCTCTTGAAGAGACCTACGCAACAGAAATGTAACAGGAGCTGCACGTGGAATTTTTAATTCTAGAAGCCACATTTTTTAAAAGTAAAAAATAAAAACAAAATGAGTGAAATTATAAAAATACATTTAACCCAATATATCCAAAATATCATTTCGACTTGCGATCAGCATAAAATACTATTATTATCCATACTTACACTTTTTTAAACTAAGTCTTCAAAATCCACATGCACTTGACTCTTAGGACACATCTCAACCTAGACCGTGGCATGTGGCTCCTGTGTTGGATGGCGAAGGTCTAGAAGTTGTTGTATTTGGGTAGATGCATCTACAGTGTCACACAACGCAGTGTCCATAAAATAACTATTCTGGAAGAACATGCAGCCAACACAGCTCAGGACCCCAGAGGAGGCATAGGGTCAGCACCAACACTACCAGACCCATAGAACTCCAGGTTTCACAGTGCCTTCCTAACAGAGACATCACCATCAACTGACATGGTCACCCTAACTGGCCCTAAAAACGCAATGTCTGTCAAGGTGAAAGGCAACCTGTCTCCCTGGGGGCCCAGCTTCCTGTGGCTTGACGTGGCCTACAGGGGCTTTTAGGCTATCTGGGAGACGAGTGACCAGTTCTTTCAGCACCTCCTCTGGAATATTCTTTCTCAGCTCCTTCGCATTTGATAGATGAGAAACAACCAGGCAGAAAATTAGTGACAGACTTGGGTCTGGATCCAGGACCAACCTTTGATCTCACTTTCCTTCCACTGTGACCACCCTCCTGGGACTGAGGACACCGTTGGAAGGACATCTCAGTACAGAAGGAAGTGCTGTCATCTAGGAAAACCACAGCCTGGGTAGGAAAAGGGCAGGGTTTTGAAATGCAGCAAACATTGACTGCGGGGGTTCAGTTGGTAAAGGCCACCCTGCAATGTTCATGTGGCAAATCAAAGTCCAAGACTGGACCCTCACTGGATTCCATGGCCTAAAGTGCTTCCAGTCACCAACTTCCAGCTCCTGACAAGACAATCAACGCACCGGACGGCTCAGCATCGGCTGTGACTACTGGAAAAAGGACAGGAAGAGCTGTTGCTATTTGCAAGTGGCAGGAGTGGGCATTATCTTTCCATACGGGAACTAGCATCCCAACAGCACCTCCAACAATTTACAAAAAGCCATCTGCTGATGGGATCTGCCCCCTCAGAGTCACAAAGCTCTCTCTAACAGGACAAGAAGATGCCTGGGGAGCAAAGCAGCCTGGAGGGCAAGGTCAGCACGGGAGGGAGGGGGAGAGCCCGCCTCGGGGATACCCCGGGAAAGGCTGAGCAGGAATCCACTGAGGACCTGGGACGGTTTTGGGCAGTCAGCAACACATTCCATTTGGCCTGCTTCACCAGGGACTCCTGGCACTCAGCTGAAATGGAATTCGAGGAGGACAAAGTCTGAATCAGCATGCATTATCCATCAGTGAGCCAGCAGCCAGCAGGGAGGGTGACCTTCCCAGGGCACAGCAGTCAAATTCCCAGGATGCCAGGACACTGAATCAAAGGCATGGGGACTCAGGCTGCAGATGCTCCCACCCCACCTCGTCTTTTGTGCAGACCATCAAAAGACTCAAGCTAATGGTAACTGGGGCCAGGGTGATGACTGTCCTGTGAAAGCTAAATCCACACTTCTAGATGAGGTCACAGAGGTTGCAAAGTCACCCTAAAGAGTTTGGAAAGGAGCAGGTAAACGAGTGCACTCACAGCTGAGGAAAGAACGCAACCACTCAGAGGAGGCTCAAAAGTCACAGAACAGACCCAGGTCCATCCTAGATCCACGCTCCTTTCCTCTTCCCTCCACTGGAGCCCTCTCGGAAGTCTGAGGATGAGCCTGGAGGACTCAAAAGAACTCCACTAAGATCGTAACATGCAGACACAGTCAGCAGCCTTCCCTGGAGGGACAGCACTCTCCAGGTAGGCACCAGCTGACTTTCTTCCAACTTCCAGAGGAATTCCACCATAAATGGCCATGGAGTTGCCTGCCTGCGAAGGATCCCCAGCCCCAGGTCAGAGAGGGCCTCATCCTAAGGACAGCCTTTCTGGGAGGTTCAGAAAATATCGAAACAGGTGCCCTACCTTTGGGATATACCTGGCCCAGTGGATTTGGCTCTGACTGCAACATTAGAATCCCTTCTCGCCCCACCCAGACTAAGAGAATCCACCTGTCTAGAAAGGCTCAGGTAAGGGTATTTTGGAAGCTCCCTGGTGACTTTTTATGGACTCTGAATGGAAATCCAGTAAACGCACTGAGAATCCAGAGAAATGAACACCCACTTAAAGCACTGAAACACGTGATCAGAGCAATGTGCACGGTCTGGTGAACTGTCAACACTAAAAGGGACCTCGAAAGACGAACACCCCAATCTCCTCCTCATCTTGAAAGCCCAACCACAGAAGGGCAAAATGCCACCGGCCTCCTCTAGGAAGGACTACCTCTCTCCCACATCAAGAAGACACTAACTCCCTGCTGAGGTCAGAGCACTGGCCTAGCCACACCTGTGTCATCAAATGAGGGAAGCTATTACTAGACCTTCCCTCCCTATACAACCTACAGCGCTCCACAATGTGCTGTGCAGTTTAGCAAGAGACCAGGGTCTGGTTTACCCTCCTTGCACCAGTGACACCACAAGCTCACTGGAGGCAAAGTCAACCTTACGCCAGCTCAGTGTACTCCAACTCTCACAGAGCGCATCTGATACAAGAGTCAGTGACGACAGAATGTTCTATTTCTGCACTGTCAGTATAGCATTGAGGAACTGCTTTTTTTTTTTTTTTTTTTTTTTTTTTCCTGAGATGGAGTTTCGCTCTTGTCACCCAGGCTAGAATGCAGTGGCACAATCTCAGCTCACTGCAACCTCTGCCTCCTGGGTTCAAGTGATTCTCCTGCCTCAACCTCCCAAGTAGCTGGGATGACAGGCACCTGCCACAACACCCGGCTAATTGTTTTTATTTTTAGTAGAGACGGGGTTTCACCATGTTGGCCAGGTTGGTCTCGAACTCCTGACCTTAAGTGATCCACCTGCCTCTGCCTCCCAAAGTGCTGGGATTACAGGTGTGAGCCACCACATCCAGCCGAGGAACTGCATTTTTACATGTTAATTTTAATTGATCGTGTTTAAGTAGCCACATGCAGCTAGTCCACCCTATTAAACAGCACAGTGCAAGTATGACTCTTCCTACTACTACCATTGTGGACACTGGAAAAATACACAGGAGTAGCAGAGGCCAAGTAAAGAGACCACAGTCGATTCTCCTCTGCAGAAACCTCCTCTGGAGCAGGGCAAGGAAGGCTGCAGGGAGGCACACATGCACATTACACAGCCCTCCTCCGCAAGCAACAGAGAGAGCTCTTTCTCAAAGTGGTATCTACAAACTATCACCAAGGAACAAGCAAAAAGAGTTTGAGAAAGAACTGTAGACTTGTGTCAGAGCAGAGCAAGAATGAGTTGTGCAAATCAGCTAGACCAACTGCTCACTTTACAAATGAAGAAACTGAGGCTCACAAATGTAAAGAAACTTCCATAAAAATCATAAATCATGGGGTTGGAGGTAGCATGAAACTCAGCCCAAGGCTTTTTTCACTACAACTGATTTCCTCAGAGGATGATAAATCTGTAGAATTAGCAAGAGAAACTGGCTGTTTTCAATGCAATGTCAGGCACAGCAGAAATAAATTACTGACTCATGCCAGAAACGAATGGCTCACCACTGCTCCATTATAAGCATGGACACAGCAGAAGAGGAACCCACACACACACACACATCCCAGGAACCCACACAGAGAGAGAAGGAAGAATTCCAGGACTGACTTTGATTTCTTCCCAACTCACTGGAGTAATCCAATAAAGGTTTGCTGACAGGTAAGCCTAGGAATTTGAGCCTTCGTATGTTCTTGCTCACCCATGGAAGAGTCACCTCCACAACATCAGAGTCTTGGAGATGTGACCGGACCAAATGGCAGACTCAAGCCCCAAACATGCAGAAGCATCCTGGTCATCACCTGCCCAAGAAGCCTCCTCAGGAAGTCCTTCTCAGCCAATCTCCTGAAACACTGCAACCCAGCTTTGACTGGCCAGGCATCTCTTCCACATGGAGTTGGTCTTCCTCACTTCCTCACCTTCCCCAGGTCTCCTACACAAAGATCTGCCTGTCCTACTAACTAGACTGTAGACACTCCAAGGCAATAAACTGCGTTTCCATTCCTTTAGGAGACCCACCATCCTGAGGGCCAGGTGTGTATGTTACTAAGGATTGGCCACAACAAAAGTTACAAATCCTTGAACATATGGGGTTTCTTTATAGATCTCAAGTTGATGCTACCTTTATAACACTGGAAAGGTCTGTTTACCAGAGTGAAACACTTCATCAGAGCAATGTGGGCTGCACATCCCTGGAAGGTACTGCTGAGAAGGTGAGAAAGGGGAAAAGATTCTCTCACGCAGCCTCAAAACTGCCTCCCAATATCAAAGTCATCTCCTCTCACACAGCATCCCTAACTAAGGTGGCAGCCCCTCTGCTTCTCTGCAAAGTACAACACTCCTACCCTCCACTGACCTAAAGTGTGCCTCCTCCGTCTGCTGCCAAGTGACACTTTGCTCCTTCAGTGAAGCTTTCAGCAATGCCTGCCAAGCACTCAGGCCAGGCCTTTCTCTGCACTCCCTCAGCACTTCAGACACACAACTCTTTTGGAACTTGTCACATTACTCTGCAATGATTTGTTGACAAACTTGTTCTCCTTTCCTGCCCCAGCTGACTGGGGACAGAATAAGTGTAAGCTCTCATTCATCCGACACTCTTCAGGGAGGCTGGAATCAGGGCTCTCCTCCTCTCCCTGCTCTCAGTGTTCTCACCTGTATTCTAGGATCCAGTTCTTCCTCCTCTCTTGGGGATAATTTGGCCTCACTGCTGCTGCTTCCACCTCCTCCTGGCTCTTCTGCGACTGGGCTCCTAGGGACTTCATCCTCTGCCACTTCAGGCCGCAGTTCCCCCTGTGGGGTTTCCCGCCCTCCTGGAACCTGTCTGAGCTCAGCCATGCTGACAGGGAGAGGGCAGAGCCCTATGCACAAGAGAGGACTGACATGCTGGGACCAGGGCCCCAGCTTGAGGCTTCCTGGGTTCTAGATGGCCAGGAGAAGGGTTTCTCTTCTCAAAAGGCAGAAAAAGTGGGCACAAGAAGAACCTCACACTAGGTTAGAGGTTGACATTCAAGTTGTCAGTGGGGTTCTTAGAGCTGAAGCCTTGTCTGTACAAAAGTTCTTCCCTTCCCGCCACAGGGAGTCCACTATGAGAAACCCGGAGCAACAGCTCCAAGGCGGGGGGCAAAGGGGGCTTGGATCCTGGGCCGAGGCCTGCTAGGAGGAGCACCATTCGGGAGGGTGGAGGCAGGCGCCTCCAGGCTGTGGTGGCAGCTGGAGAGAGAAGGTTGGGCCCGAACTGAGGCTGTCGGATGAGCGTCTCTGGCGAGCTGCAGAGAAACAAAGGCCAGGTCATGTCAGCATCAAGACCGCGGCCACCAGCCCCTTCCAACTCTACATAGCCTCCCAAAAGCTACACTCTCACCACGCCCCCACCCATGTATTCCGACCAGTCCCTACCTCAACTTCTCTCCTTAGCCTTCAAGGACTTCAGATTCTACTCTTCCTCCATCCCAGCTCCTCTCGACCCAGCCCCTCCCCAGCCAGCGCCTTCGAGACTTTCCTCTGCACCCCTAGGCTTTCCTCCATCTCCTGCGGTCCCCCGCTCTTCCCACTCCACCCCCGCCCGGCTTTGCGATTCACCTTGTAACCCCGAGCCCCACCCCACCTTTTCTGTCCAACCCCCGAGACGATCTAAGCCTCCCGTCTCCAATTCCACACTCTTCTGCAATCCCAAGGACCCTACTCCCGGCCATTCTACCCAGCCATGCGCAAAAGCCCCCCTCACAGCCTTACCTCAGTTTACATTCCCGTCCGCGGAGCTTCTAGGCAGCAAACAATCTTCCCCCTCCCTCCCCGCAACAAGCCGATCCAACCAAAAACGACCAGGCAGACCAGAAGCGGAAATACGTCATCGGTGAACAACGCCCTCCCCCCCACGCTCTGGCTCAAGCCGGGCCTCCGCGGGAGGCCTCACACGCCCCCGCCCTGCCTTCGGTTTCCGTACAAAATGGCGCCCCACGCTGCTCAGGCTGGTCCTAGGTTGCCTCCAGGCCATCCTCCACCAAGGCTGAAGGAAAGAAAAACATGAATGTGGCGCTGACGAAAATTCGGGCGCGGGATGGAAGTCGAGAGTAACTGGTGAGAAGAGGAATACTAGCTATAAAATGGAGATAATAGCCTCAGAGAGAAGTGCCATCTTGCTTTACGGAGCTGCGGCGGCGGCTGTGCGGAAGCCACTTCCGGCCTGGTCCAGGAAGGCGGGCGCGACGCCGAAACGGAGCTGGTCAAGTTCCCGTGGCGGCTCCTGCGGCGACTCCGGTCCGGACCCTGGCGGACTTGCCGGCGAAGGCAAAGTCGATTTCCAAAAGTGACTTTCCTCCCTCCAGTGAAGGCGGCGGAACCCTTACTAACGGCGTGTGAGCGGACGGCTCCGATGGGTAAATCCCAGCCCTCGAGGCCTCTGGACCTCGCACTTGTTCGAACGACATTTTGGTGTGGTCACCAATTACTCTGTGAATACTAATCAGGAACGTAGTCAACATTAACTCAGTTAATTCACTGTGCACCCAGGGTCAGATGCCCGCGATGAGCAGGAGTTTGTTCCATGGCATTGTGTGTCGTTACCTGGGTCCATGAACGAGCGACCCGGTTGTCACCTCTACCTGTCGCTTGGTGAGGCGAGGGCCTAGGCCTAAGGGGAAGGGGTTCAGCGTGGCATGCTTTGTTTTTACAAAAGGCGTAACTTCCTCGGAGTCAACTCAAAGTTTGCCCTGCAGATGGAAAAGGCAAATGGGCTGAGTTCCCCTTCTTTTTGGATCCTGGCAAAGGTAACCCAGCTAGACACTGAAGCAGTGAAAAAGACTTTATTCAGTAACCACTTACAGAAAGGGAAAGAATTGACCTCTGTTCCGATTTCTACAGAAGTGATTGGGCATGTCAAAGGGAGAATGAAGGAAGGAAGGTGATCAGGGCTCAACAGTGTCAGAGAAGTGAAAAGTTACAGAGTTGATTGGCATAGATGCGATTAGGCCAGATGTGTCTGCTAGCTAGCAGCTGTAGAAGTTAGAGTGCTACTCTTATTTATGTATTTATTTTGAGACGGAGATTCACTCTTGTTGTCCAGGCTGGAGTGAGATGGCGCGATCTTGGCTCACTCCAACCCCCACCCCCACAAGTACAAGAGATTCTCCTCTCTCAGTCTCCCGAGTAGCTGGGATTACAAGTGCATGGCAACACCTCTGGCTAATTTTTCTATTTTTAGTAGAGATGGGGTTTCCCCGCGTTGGCCAGGTTGGTCTCAAACTCCTGACCTCAGGTGATGCACCCGCCTAGGCATCCCAAAGTGCTAGGATTACAGGCGTGAGCCACCACGCCCAGCCTAGAGTGCTATTGTTGCACTGATATTGGGAGGTAGAGGCTCTGCCCTTCTTGACGATCCATTTCAGAGGAATGGCTCTCAGGTCCTTTAAAAGGACCTCTTGAGTTGTAGCAGACACATAAAACACCTTAAAGAGAAGAAAGAAGGATTCATAATTGTAAGCCCTTAATAAACGCCCTGAGAAAGGGAGATCACGAGCCTATCATCAGGTGTTGGCTAGAACAAACAGTAAATTCTCCTGTCTTAGCATTGAGCTTTCTCAGGCAGGCATTTTCATGGGGGAGCTGGGGTTATCCTAGGGACGTGATCTTATACTGCTAGAAGGCATGCTAAAGTTTGTCTCTTAGTAACTCAGAGGTTTGGATGGAGTCATGTGCCAAGAGTTCTACAGTTCTCGGTCCATTTATTCTATCCCTTCATCCCATGAATAACGATTTTTTTAATTGAGCAGAGCAAAATATATTCCTTTAAAAGAGGTGATTGAAAACAGATTTTCCATTAAATTGGAGGTTTTGTTTTTAAAATTACAAAAGTGATTTTTCTAATTTCAGTAAGTCAGCAGGACCTTGAGTAACATTGTCTAAGTGGACAGCTTTGAAGGATAATAATGCCTCAGTCTTCTACTACAGTCCTTTTTGTTATTAAAGTGCCATACAGAAACCATAAAAATTAAATATAAGGTGATAAACATGATTTGTTTTCTACCAGTCACTTTAATTTTGTAGAACTAGAATTTCACCGTAATAACCTCATTTTACCCAAGATGTTCTGTTTACCCTAGCCTGAATTCTCCAACCTTTCTTATTCAGCACTATTCCAGTACCTGTCATTCTTATACCCCATCGCATAGCTCCTTTTCTCTGTGTAATGCTTAGCAATCACAAACTGCTGCCACTTGTTACAGATCTTTGGTGGGAAAACATTATGAATACATAGAATGCCCAGAACTCTAGATCATGTCCTGAGCTTTAGCATCCCCTTTAAAGTCTCCACTGGCCTCTTCCAAGGTTGACTCTCACCCACTGAGACCAGATGTGAATCTATCATGTATAGATTGTAATATAATCCCACAAGAGTTTTTCTGCTGGGTTTGGATAATGGTTTAGGTAGGAAGAGATTGGGCGACGCTGTGCATTGATTTAACCTAAACTTGTTGATTGAAGCCAGCCACAAACATGATGAATTAAAACTTTTGTCTAGAGCTGCACTGTCCGAAAGAGCTTTCGGCAAAGAAGGAAATGTTAATCAGCTCTGCACAGTATGGTAGTCTCTAGATACATGTGGTCATTTAGAACTTGAAATGGAGCTAGTGTGATTAAGAAATTGTATTTTTTATTTTAATTTAAATAGCTATGCGTAGCTAGTGGCTCCTTTCCTGGGCAGCACGTTTGTAGAACCTACCTTTTCTATATAATTTCTTCAGAATACATACTGAACTTTCACATCTTCAATACAAAACAGCCTCTCAGTCTCCACTCTCATTTGTCTTTTCTCCACTTCCTGTCCCTTCCCATTCACCTCTACAGTCTGGCTCCGGATGCTGCCAATTCATAGGAATTACAAAGATAAGGTGATCCATGCTCTCAATATTGTCACATCACTGACATCTGACACTGGGTTATTTCTCTCTTTTTTCTTGTTATTTAACTTCTGAGTCACCCTTATGCTGGGTTTCCTCTTCTCTGGCTTGTTGATTCATTCCTTTATGCAATATGTCTTTACTGAGTGCCTATTATGTGCCAGAATTTCAGGCAGTGTTGAGAAAAAGGACACTATCTCAGTTCCCATGTAGCTGATAGTCTATGGTGCTCATTTTATTTTTATTTATCTATTTATTTACTTACTTACTTATTTGTTTGAGATGGAGTCTCACTCTGTTGCCAGGATGGAGTGCTAATGGAGTGATCTCGGTTCACTGCAACCTCCGCCTACCAGGTTCAAGTGATCCTCCTGCCTTAGCCTCCTGAGCAGCTGAAACTACAGGCACATGCCACCACGCCCCGCTAATTTTTTTGTATTTTTAGTAGAGACAGGGTTTCACCATGTTGGTGAGGCTGGTCTCCAACTCCTGACCTCAAGTAATCCACCTGCCTCGGCCTCCTAAAGTGCTGGGATTACAAGTGTGAGCCACCACGCCCAGCCGATGGTGCTCATTTTATAAACTGGTGAGATTCAAACTAATTGGAAGACAACCCAGATACGTGTTTTACCTTGCAACCCAGTATACATATATGTGTGTAAATATATTCATTAAAAAGGTACAAGAAAAGATCTTTACCCAAATTATATGTAAAGCTCATTAATATTTTTATACCATTTTTAAATGCTGGTAGAGATCTCTTTTGTTGATTTCATTACCTATTCACAGTTTGAAAACCCTGTCCTCCTAAATGTTACTGTGCCCCAGGCCCTGATGTTAGCTTCTGACCATCTCATGCTGCCTACTTTCCCTGAGTGCCCTTACCCTAGTGCATGGCAGTAGTCCTTACCCATGGCTACTGTTCCTTCCTTGGAGCTCTGTCTCCACAGACTTTCCACAGATCACATTCTGAGATCCATCAGCCTTTGAGACACAGCTGGCCTGTCCCAGAGTTGCCTCTCTGTCAGTGAATCCAAATCTGATTTCATCCCCTTTCCCAGATCCTGCTCTTCTGACATTTAATGTTGGTAAATGGTTCTACAGTCCATCTCTTTACCCTAGGGGAAACCTAGAAGGCACCCCTCACATTGCTTTTCATCACACTGAGTATCTCAGAGAGATGCCTTCTGTTCATCTCATTGCTGTAGCTTCAGCTTAGACTCTCCTCATTTCCGTCATAGGTCACAACCTCCAAAGTCTTCTAAATCAGCGCTTAAGGTCGCACTTAAGCAATGACGGAAGTTACTATATTTGCACTGTCCAACATGGTAGCTACTAGTCATGTGTAGCTCTTGACCGGGTTTAAATAGCCACGTATGGATCCTGTCACAAGCATCCCTCCTAGTTCCTGGCACTAATAAACAAGCAACCCACCCCTGTAGCCTGACTTAGTGAGTGAAATGTAAAAATATGGAAGCCATATGAAGATGTTAGCAACACCGTCAATTACAATGTAATATCACAAATCAACTTTACTTCTTAGTTAAATAATTTTTTTCATAAATTTTTACTTGGAACTTTATTTCTAATTTTCTCACATAAGTACCCTAAATTGCCTCCCTCATTAAAAATTACCTTTTTTAGGTTTTTTTGCCTACCAATATAAGCTATCTTTTTATAGTTCTTAACTTTTTTCCTACTGTCAATTATATATTTAATAAATACCACCATTAATTGCTGATTAAACATATTAGAGTTGACAAATATATAGTAATAGAAAGCAGATCCAGTGGTTGCATGGTGGGGAGGTGGTAGAGATTACAAAGTGGCATGAAGCAACTTGTGGGTAGTGGATATGTTCTCCATCTTGATTGTAGTGAGGCTTTCTTGAGGGTATATATGTATATGTCAGAACTTTTCAAACTGTACATTTCAGTGTGTAATTTGTGTATCAGTTATACCTCCCTAAAACTTTTGTAAAAATCCAGTTGAAGGCTGGGCGCGGTGGCTCACGCCTGTAATCCCAGCACTTTGGGAGGCCAAGATGGGTGGATCACGAGGTCAGGAGATGGAGACCATCCCGGCTAACATGGTGAAACCCTGTCTCTACTAAAAAATACAAAAAATTAGCCAGGCGTGGTGGCGGGCGCCTGTAGTCCCAGCTGCTCCAGAGGCTGAGGCAGGAGAATGGTGTGAACCTGGGAGGCAGAGCTTGCAGTGAGCAGAGATCAAGCCACTGCACTCCAGCCTGGGCGACAGAGCAAGACTCCATCTCAAAACAAAAAAAAAAAAAAAAAAAAATTCCAGTTGAAAACTCGCTCCCAGAAATATATAATGTAAAATCTAATAAATGTTAATGAAAGGGACAGCCTGTATTACACTTATTTGTTTAACTTTTTAGAGACAGGGTCCTGTTTGGTCGCCCAAGTTGGAGTGCAGTGGCCTGATAATAGCCCACTGCAGCCTCCAACTCCGGGGCTCAAGCAATCCTTTTGCCTCAGCCTCCCAAGTAGCGAAGACTACAGGCCTCCACCACCATGCCTGGATAATGTTTTGATTTTTGTTTTTGTAAAGATTGGGTCTTGCTATTTTGCTCAGGCTGGTTGTGAACTTCTCGGCTCAAATAGTCCTGCTGCCTCAACCTCCCAAACCATTAGAATTACAGACGTGAGCCCCCATGCTTGCCCTGAACCTATATGACTAAAAATCTTTATTTTTACCCTTGTTAAATCTGCTGAGCTTTCCAGAGGTAAATTACGTCCCCGAGTTGCTCATTACATGTCATAATAAAAACAGCAAACACTTAGGCAGTGTATGCCTTGCACCAGGCACTGTTCTGGTTTATTCATTTGATCCTCACAAAAACCAACTACAGCAAATTGTACCTTCATTTTACATTGGGGAAATTGACAGACAAGGAGATTAAATAACTTGTCCAAGGTCATACTGCTACTAAGTGGTGGAACCAGTCTTTAAACACAGACAATAGTATTTAAGATTTTTAAAAATAACTTATAGTGACACATCATATGTTACGTTTAAATGTATCTACTTACATTTTAAATGCTCTAATTTGTGAAAATAACCAAAATCAAAATACTTTCTAAAGATCTGACAGGTTTGCACGTGATATTATTATTTATACTACTGTTCTTTTTTATTTATTTTTTTAATTTTTTTTTTTTTTTTTTTTTTTGAGATGGAGTCTCGCTCTGTCGCCCAGGCTGGAGTGCAGTGGTGCTATCTTGGCTCACTGCAAGCTCCACCTCCCGGGTTCATGCCATTCATCTGCCTCAGCGTCCCAAGTAGCTGGGACTACAGGCACCCACCACCATGCCCGGCTAATGTCTTCTATTTTTTAGTAGAGACAGGGTTTCACCGTGTTATCCAGGATGGTCTTGATCTGACCTTGTGATCCGCCAGCCTCGGCCTCCCAAAGTGCTGGGATTACAGGCGTGAGCCATAGTGCCCAGCCCCTATACTACTGTTCATAACCTTTTAAAGTTTCAATTATAAAAACTGATTTTATCCTACCTTGCATTTTACTTTGAAACTGATTTTTCCCGAGAGTTCTGCTTTGTGATTTTAATTCTGTATTTTATTTTGTGAAACACTGAGTCTAGATACGACTTTTGAACATAATTTTTATATAACATAACTCAAAAAAAATTGTCGTTAAGGACTAGGAAGCAATTTGTATTTTAAAAGAAGTTGATCTTCAAATATCCTCTCAACAAATATTCTACTTTTGTGCTATTTCAATTTTATCTAGTTTACTGTAGCTCTTCACAATTAGTTTACCTATACAAATGTAAAAATAAGTAAAGTAGCAATCTCTCTGATGGAATCGGTGTTTGAGTCCTTGAAGTTGACCACAGACTGTAAGTAGCACAAACTCCAATCGTTTTCTATTGAGGTTACTGTTTAATTTAAAAGACATTAAATCCTCTGTGTCAACCCATTAAGATTAATATGTGTGTTATTGATTCAATTTATGTTTTCACTTATCTTCTTGTTTCCTGAAATCCATTTTGATATGGCTTTACAATATGTTTGCAACTTGAAATTAATACAAACCCTTATTCCTTAAACACCAAATAAAACCTTCATTTCAGGATTTAATCAGTATAGTCTTTCTGGTTCTTATTATTCTAAATTGTTAGATTTCACTTTTCTGTGCTTGGTTCTTTCCTCTATTTGAAAACTGTGTCAGTTGACATCTGTGGAGTTATTTGGGGAAGAACTGGGAGCTACCGTCCTCTAGAAGCCAATATTTTTATTGTAACTGAAATTAGAATGTTTGAAGAATGGAAAACATTGTATTTAGCAATATAGGAACAAGATGAATGAAACTGAAACAGTCCTCTCAGTCCTTATACCACTAATAACATGGTAAGGCTTCAGCATCTGATTTTTGGCATTGTGGATACCCACTGGGCTCACACTTCAGACAGGGATTTGAAATAGTGGTGTATACCTTAGCCCTACTTACTTGCCTTTCAGTTGCCCCCAACTCACTCTGTCAGTCTGGATTGAGTGCATGCTCACTCCTTTCCTGTTCATCTAATCCCTCTGCCTGACCCAGTCCCATCACTTACATTGCAGAAATCTCCCAGTGGGGGTGTGTGTTGGGAGGTGAAAATCATTGTCACCTCCATCCACAGACCCCTATACAAAATCCTGGCTACATGCTGAGCCAATGAAGTTTACTGATGACCTACTGCAGAATTACCCTATTCTTCCTCTTGTGCCTTTACACCACTTGGTACTTTGCACATGATGGGATGGCAAGGTCTGTGGGGGCGTCTGCCCTCCCTCAGCATGTCCTCAAAGGACTCAGTCTCCATTTCGTCTCCAATACTTAGCCCATTTCTTTGCACATACCAGGTGTTCGGAAATGTGCACCCAGCCTCTGACTGACTGCCCTCAAGCTTATAATTTAGTAGGAAAAATAAAGTATGCACATTATTCTAAAGTACATGGTGGCCAGTCATGGTGGCTCTTGCCTGTAATCCTAGCACTTTTGGAGGCCGAAGACAGCAGATCACTTGAGGCCAGGAGTTCAAGACCAGCCTGGGCAACATGGTGAAACCCCATGTCTACTAAAATTACAAAAATTAGCTAGGCATGTTGGTGCGTGCCTGTAGTCCCAGCTATTTGGGAGGCTGACACACGAGAATCACTTGAACCCGGGAAGCGGTTTCAGTGAGCCGACATCATGCCACTGCACTCCAGCCTGCGTGACAGAGCAAGACTCTATCTTAAAGTACATGGTAAAGGATGTAAGTAACAGAGAAAGTGTCTTACGTGTCTTGTGGCTTGCAAAGACAATAAATACTTTTACAATTTCTGGATGAACAATACTAGTTGTCTTCAGAAAGAAGATACAGTTTTCACTTTGAGAGTGGGTTGGCATTTGAACAGAAGCCTGAAGGATAAGTAGGACTTTGGCAGACAAGAAAAAGTGGAGGAATAGGAGAAATGTATGCCAAGCTGAGAGAAATGCAGAAGGTAGGTGGGGAGTGATCCAGTTTAATGAAGAGTTTAAGAGAACAGAATGGAAAGACAGGTTGGAATAGGTGAAAGAGGGTCTTGAATATTACACCAGAAGAGTAAACTTCATTTGGTGGTTGTACAGACTTTTTTGACTGTTACTGAGCAGGAGTGTGATGCAATCAGAACTTTAGGGAGATTCATCTAGTAGGTTCACAGCTATTATCTCCAACATCTAGAATACTACCTGGCATATAGTAGACCTTCCATAAATATTTTGAATATTTACAGAACCACATTAAGAGTTGTCATTTATTGATGTAGATGTGTAGAGAAATAAAACAATTTGGATGTGATATTTTTAGTTGACAGATATACACATAACTTCATCCTTGACCTTTCTTTCACTACCTTTGGCATTCCTGTTAACAATTATCATCCCCCACTGTGATGACTTCCATAACATAGGAAACCTAAATCCAGCTTCCTGTTCTTTCCCGGCGTTATTTGAGTTTTTCCCTCCAAAGCTACACAGAAGAAAGTCATCTAATCCAGGCCTCTTTCACGTGAAAGTGTGTTAGAATTTGTGTACAGTCATTATGTGCACAAAAAAAGATTTCTCTTTCTAGGTTAAATATCCCCAGCCCCTTTAATTGTGTGACCATCCTAGTCACCATCCTCTTCATGTCTCTGGGATTAGCCAAGTGTGTCAGTGCCCTTAAAAACATGACATTAATACTGAGCAATGAGTCCAGAAATGTCTAAATTAGTACATTTCTCTGGCTTAAAGACTCTGGAAATATCCTCAACTAATCATTCTCTATATAATACTACCTTATCTGTGTATGATTCTTGACAATAAAAATATATATACTTCAAGCGCATTTTCCATGTCTCTCTCAATGTTATCGCTTCCTGGTTCAGGTCCTCATCACTCCAGACCTGCATCCTGTGTCTTGCTTTTCAGCTTTCTTGCCTGCTGCTACCAGATTTGTGTTCCTTAATCCGTGTTGTCATATGCAGGTCAGCAAACACTCATTGATCATCTGTGGTGTGCTGGCCCTGCGCTCATGCCTCAAGGGATCAATTGTTCATGAGTAGGACAAGGCCTGTCCCTTAAGCTATGGGGGAACAATATTCATCCGACTATAACAACAGTAACAACATGCGGGAGGTTGTGCTGCAGCATGGATATATCCCCAGGACTGAGGACAGAGAGGGGCATTCTAGCATAGGTTTATGGAGATAGCATTTGACTAAGCTTTTACAAATTAAAACAGAGAAGAGGGTAAGAGTTATCCAGTCCAAGCATGGCAGGTCTAAGTGTACACTAATTTAGGGGACCCCCTGAGCAGAGCTCAGGATGTGTAACAGGAAGACTGGTACTAAGTGACCTGGAAAGGAAGATTAGAGCAGTAAAGAAGGACCTTGAGGGCCATCCCTGGGCGTCTGTTCTGATGATACAGGCACACTAAAGGATGGCCAGGCTCCCAAAATGCATCTCCGGAAAACAACACTAGTAGCATTTCCTAGTAGAAGACATTAGGGTTAACATTTGGACAGGCAGTTCAACCGGCAAGCTCATGGAGAGGCAGCTGGCAAGCCGACCAGGAGTAACCCCTATCCCCGCCATGGCGACTTTGGGCGTATCATTAACTTGTGGGGTCCTCACCTAAAATATAGGATAAATGCTCGTATTTCCCCTGGCAGGGTTGTGGTGAGGTCTGAGAGATAATAGGTATCCAGTCCGGCCTCGCTTACAAGAAGGCGCTAACTTAACTACGGGGATGGCTGCCGCGGCCCCGTCCGCGCCGGGCACTGGCAACCGCGCCGGCAGCACCGAAGGGTACACCTGTCTGTGTCCCGCCGGCGGCCGCGGGAGGAGCTGCTGGAAGACTAGACGGTGGGCCGCCTGGCTCGCGTAACTCCGCTGCTGGCGGCTGAGGCGCGCGCAGGGCTCGGCGCCCTTTGCTCTGATTGGGCGGGACGAGGCCCAGGGGTGGGCCGACAGACAAAAGGGGAGGCAGGAATTGGTCAAGTCCGGAGAGAGGGCGGGGCCTCGGCGCGCGCGGGCGGCGGTAGTGGAGTCGCCCGGGCTTTCTCTCTTAGCGCCGCCTCCTTCCCGGCTCCAGCTGGGGCCGGCGAAGCTGAGTGGCCGCTACGCTGCTCTCTGGCCTCCCAGTCTTCCCAGCAACCGGTGACACTGCCCGCGCGAGACTGACCACTAGCCGGCGCGGGCGAGAGGGACAGGAGCGTGACCTCCCCATCCCGAGGGGCCGGACGCTCGGGCGCCTCCGCGCTCCCCCAACTCGGAGGCCGCGCGCGCCTTTAGCCCCTTCCTGGCTCGCCCGCCCCAGTCCCGCAGTCCGGGAGGCGGGGGTCGGCGCTGGCTGAGTCGGAACCGCGCGGTGTCTGAGGAGCCAGTCGGCGACCGGTGAGGGGACTGAAGGGCAGGGGAGGGCGCGGGTGGCGCGGGGCAGCGGTCCTCAGCTGTGGTTATTCTCCTCCCATCCGCCTCGGGCGACTGTTGTCAGCGGCGGTCGGGAGCGCCGCCCGGGCTACGAGTGACGCGGAGACACTGCGGAGCGAGCGATTGGCCGGACACGTCCGCGCGGCCTGCTCCTCCCAGGCCTTCCCCTCCGCCTGTCCTCACCGGTGCTCCCCGGGTGACCTTCGGGGCTGGCGTCACCATGCCGAACATCGCCAGGCTGAGCCGGCTTAAGGGGGCAACGGCCGGCACCGGGTTCTGGCAGCGTTAGACGCTCCCCACTACGTCTTTGGTGCCCGGTCTCGCCCTCCGAGTCGGCGGGCGCCACCGGCGAGGGGCTAGGGTAGGCTCGGGGTTGGGGAGGGGCTCGCCCGAAGAAAGTTTGCCCAGCAACTTGTGACGCGCGCCGCCTGAGGCGCCCCAGGATTGGCTGCGCTGCTGTGGGTCTCGGAAAGCGACCTGTTCAGGTGCTGTGTTCCTCATCCGGCGAATGGTTGTGCCCCGCTCTTAAGTACCAGGCACCAAGTCCCAGATGAGTGGCCAGCTTCCCTTCTTTCATCTTGGAGCGCACAGTTCGCGCAAGTGGAGCTATGGAAGTCCCATGCTGTGCTGCTCTAATCTTGTGAGAGATTCTTAGGGGTTGAGCGGGGAAGGACTGAAAAGGGCTGCAGACCGTGTAGGATGCCTGGAGTGGAGACGGGAGTTAAGCCCCTTACTCAGAGTCCCTCTTAAGAAGTGTTCAGGGCCGGGCACAGTGGCGCATGCCTGTAATCCTAAGACTTTGGGAGGCTGAGGCTGGAGGGTTGCTTGAGTCCAGGAGGGCGACGCTGCAGTGGGACAGTGATCAAATCACTGCATTCCAGCCTGGGTGACAGCAAGACCCTGTCTCAGAAAACAAACAAACAACAAGAAGGACTGTCCTAGGGAGAGTAAATCCTAAGCACCGGATTTCTCAGTGTTAGCAATTTATTTTTTAATTTTTTTTCTGAGACAGAGGCTTGCTCTATCGTCCAGGCTGGAGTACAGTGGTGCGATCTCGGCTCCTTGCAACCTCCGCCTCCTGGGCTCAAGTGATCCTCCCACCTCAGCCTCCCCAGTAGCTGAGACTACAGACGGGTGCCACCACACCCGGCCGATTTTTGTATTTTTAGTAGAGACAGGGTTTCATTATGTTGGCCAGGCTGGTCTCGAGCTCCTGACCTCAAGTGATCCGCCCACCTTGGCCTCCCAAAGTGCTGGGATTACAGACATGAGCCACCACGCCTGGCGAGACTTAGCAATATTTTGACCTTTCCATATGAAACACTATGATAATAGTTTTTGTTTGTTTGTTTGTTTGTTTGTTTTGAGATGGAGTCTTACTCTGTCCCCCAGGCTGGAGTACAGTGGCATGATCTCGGCTCACTGCAACCTCTGCTTCTCAGGTTCAAGTGATTCTCCTGCCTCAGCCTCCCAAGTTAGCCGGTACTACAGGTGCATGCCACCGTGCCCGGCTAATTTTTTGTTTTTTTAGTAGAGACAGGGTTTCACCATGTTGGCCAGGCTGGTCTCGAACTCCTGACCTCAGGTGATCTGCCCCCCTTCGGCCTCCAAAAGTGCTAGGATTACAGGCGTGAGCCACCGCTCCTGGCCAACTTTCTTTACTAAAGTTTTCCCAGCCAGGAGGATCAGACGCTCCAAGTCTGCTATCGTAAAATCAGACAGCTAGAACCAGAATTTGGATGCCTGCCTCTCTGGTTCTGCTACACAGGTTGCAGGCTCAACTTAGTAAACCAAAGCAGAGTATTTGTATATGTAGTGGGTAATGCTATGAAGGATAGGACGACTGTAGTCAGGTCCTTTCCTCCAGGGACCTAACATTTGGGAAAATTGGATTCCGGACTAATACATCACTTTTAAAAAGCACTGAATACCTTCTCTGTGCCCAAGTCCTTGCTAGGCCCAGGGAAGCTGCAGAAGACCTTATAGTCCATTCTCTCTCATCGGGGATGCTCTGGCCACTCTGGGCTTCAGTGTTGCATGTGTCTCAAAAGGACAGGACAAACTCCCACCATGTATGTTCTCTCCTTGTCTACATCCATACCTTCTCTATACTTCCCAGATTTCACAGGAAAATCTTTGTGAAACCAAAACTTCCAAAAGAATGTATTTGGACTGGGCATGGTGACTCACACCTGTAATGCCAGCACTTTGGGAGGCTGAAGCAGGAGGATCACTTGAGGCCAGGAGTTTGAGACCAACCTGGGCAACAGGGCAAAACCCTGTGTCTACTAAAAATACAAAAATTAGCTGTGGTAGCTCGAGCCTGTAATCCTAGCTCCTTGGGAGGCTGAAGCACAAGAATCACTTGAACCTGGGAGACAGAGCGAGACTTTGCCTCCAAAATAAAAAGAATGTGTTGGCTCATGATCAGACTTGAGCACTTGGGCTGAGAGCGAACTGTCATTCCTATTTCCACCAGCTCCTTAGACATAGACTGAATCTGAAGCTGGAAGGAGCAACTTCTTTTGAAGTATTGGATTTTATTTCTTTATGGGGGAAGGAAGCAAGGAGTGGCAGTTCTGGTGTTCTGAATTCCATTCCCCATCCGCACCTCCTAGAATAGGACTTAAATCTTTCCGGAGTCGACAGGAATCCCTGTTTCCTGTTACATTCACTGATTAATATATGCTCCTTCCAGCTTCAGATTCAGTCTGACATGTCTGAGGAGCTGGTGGAGACAGGAATAACAGTTTGCTCCTACCCCAAGTGCCTAAGTCTGATCATGATCCAAATACATTCTTTTGAAAGTTTTGGTTTCACAAAGATTTTCCTGTGAAATCTGGGGAGTATAGAGAAGGTATGGATGTGAACAGGGAGAGAACATACATAGTGGGAGTTTATCCTGTCCGTTGAGACATGGGCAATGCTGAAGCCCAGAGTGGTCACAGCACCCCAGATCATGGAGATTAAAGCTGAGCAATGAGTAGGAGGGAGGTCTGGAGGCAGGGGGAGCCTCTCTGAGAAAGGGTAGAGAGTCCTGAATGAAGGAGTGAGAGAGCTTTGCCAGTAGAAGGAACTGTAAGTGGCAAGGCCCCAAAACTGCCTCCTGAAAGCCAGGGAAACTTCTACTCCACACCCTATCTAGAGTGGGGAATGGATAGTTTGCTTCTATCTCATCCAGATTTCAGGGCAGTCTAGGGGTATCACAGAATCCTGGAGACAGCAGCATCACTCAGATCCTGAGGGGTAAGAATACAAGGAGAAACCAGCAGAAGAATCACCGCTTCTGATGCAGCTACAACTCCCACCCTCCCACCGCCGGTTCCTGCCCCTCTTCTCATGGAGACCATTCCATTCCTGGGTCAGGGCCCCAAGATGAACACAGTGCACACAGAGCATTACCTGGGGCCCCAAGTGCTGGTTCTTGGGGTTGGCATTTTACCCTCTTGTCCCCTAGCTGCCTGGTGCTTCCCTGTGAATTTCACAGCCAGGTCTTTCCCTGCTGCTCAGTGAGCTGCTGCAAGCCTCTTGGGGCCTTTACGAAGGGGTGGGGCTGCCCTAGGGAGAGTGAGAGATGGGCTACGTGGCCTGCTGACTTACTCCTGTCCCCAGACCCACCTGCCCACTTGTGCTGGATGACTGGACAAGCCTGTATAGGAAGCCCAGGTCACATCAGGGCTACTAATAACACCCACCTCAAAGGACTATTGGGAAGACAAAAGGGAAACACATGTACAAACGTGAGAGTTCTTGTGTGTTAATACCAGTAACAACTGGTATGGTTTCACCTTCTGAGAGTCGCAGTGAGAGAAGGTTTTGCATAAGTCACAACCCCAAGTCCCTACCAGGTCTAGATGTCCAGTTTCCAAAACAGCAGGTAGACCTTTCTGGAGAGGGTGGCTAGGAACTAGGGCCTTGGAAAATGAGAGGAACAGCTCTCCTCTATGCTTACTGAAGGTAAGGTCAGACAGGGTCAGTGACCTTTTCTTAACTAAAGCCCTCCAAGGACTGAGGTGAGCTAGCCTCCCTTCAAATGTTCCAGGATTTGGAAAGGCCATTTGGACAAGCACTATTCAATAAAAATAAAATATAAGCCACATTTATCATCTTAACTTTTCTTTAAAAATGGGTAAAATGTATTATGATTTCATTTAACCTAATATATCCAAAAATATTTCAACATATAATCAGTGCTAAACATTATTAATGAGGTATTTTCATTCTTTTTAAATACTAAGTCTTTAAAATGAGGAGAGTATTTGGCTCTTACAAACCAACTCGGTTTGAACCAGCCATGTTTCAAGTGCTCAGTCACCACATGTGGCTCTGGGCTACTGTAGTAGACACCATAGCATGGAACAGTTCCCCTCGGCCCTATTCCCTGCTGCCCAGACCAGCTTTACCAACTCTGACTTCAAGATGACCACTGGTGTCTTGTAAATCTTGACTTTTTGAGGTCTTTTGTCCCACCCCAGAAATGCTGGCATGGCAGAACAGATAACCAGGGAAGAAACATCTTTATTCTGATTGAAAATAAAGATTTTCAATTATTATTCAATTATTCAGAAACAAAATGACATATGAAACTCAGAAGTTTATCTTGCCCCTATTGTAAATAATAGTTTTTCCATTAGCTTATCTTCCTTCTTAGTACCTGTTTTGTTTTGTTTTTTTAGTTATATGTATAGTATTTGTATTAAATGCTTGAAAGGTACTTACATTATTCAACAATAAGAATTTTTGCCAATTTGTACATATTTCCCCCTTCCCTCTTTCCGAACTTTCCCGTACTTTTTTTCCAAAGTGAAAGAAATTTGGTGGTATAGCAACTTTAAAACTCACATTCAGGAGAGTGGGGATTACGATGATCTAGAAGTCACTCTTTTTTTTTGGCACAGGAATACTTTTTCTTTCAGGTTTCCACTTCAAGCGTGATCCCTTTGCTTATGGGATGAGCTCCAGCATGGGCTGAGGTACAGAAGAGAGACTCGAAGAGCCTGCCTTGGGACTTAAGCACCAAACCTGCACCCTAGCAAGTGTCTTACTCCACATCCGTGATGGAAGGAAATGGTACTGTTGTGTATATGCCGTTTAAGTGTTGAGTGTGCATGTTGGTATGTGTGCATTTGTCTTCCTTGGGCATGTGCCCTGGGAGGCAGTGGCCTGGGAGAGGGTGGGCTCCTAGAAACATGGTTTGAGAGGTGCCATGGTCTCCAGATACCCAAGGAGGAGGCAGAGCACTCAGTGGGGCATGAGCATTGCTTTCTTTGGCATTTGGGATCAGCCACTGAGTCTCCAGGGAAGATTTTATTTTCAGGAGGGCAAACATTCCTCTGAAGTGACATCTAACTAGAATCAGCAGCCAGTGTCTAGGTTGAAAGTCTCTCTGGAGGAACCAAGAATCTCTAAAGTCTACTCCAGCCTGGGTGTGATGGCTCACGCCTGTAATCCCAGCACTTTAGGAGGCCGAAGCGCGTGGATCACCTGAGGTCAGAAGTTCAAAACCAGCCTGGCCAACATGGTGAAACCCCGTCTCTACTAAAAATACAAAACTTAGCCAGACACACTGTCATGCGCCTATAATCCCAGCTACTCGGGAGGCTGAGGCAAGGAGAATCCTTGAATCCGGGAGGCGGAGGTTACAGTGAGCTAAGATCGGGTGACTGCACTCTAGCCTGGGCGACAGGGCAAGACTGTCAAAAAGTCTACTCCAGAGCTCCTGCTTGCATTTTTTGTTTAAAAATCATACTAATCATACTCTTTATATAAGATGTCTGGAATTTAAAATACTCTAGAGCTTCCCCCAACCAAAAAAAAAAAAAAAAAAAAAAACATGGAGTGGTGGTGTGGATGAAACAAGAATGGTAAAATGGTGAGTGATTTGTGTACTATTCAGTTTTTTGTATTTTAAAATGTCCATTAAATAAATACCCTCCTCCTAAAAATATTTCCCTCCCTTTCTTCCCCTGCTCAGTTGTCATTCACATTTTCCCTTTTACTTCATCTCTGCTGGGCATAGCACATCCTACTCCAGAAGCACAAGAGGAGGACATCCCATGCTGGCTACTCCTGCCCAGCGTGGTGGGGGAGCAGAAGCTCCAGAGCCCAGACTTGCAGGTTTGCTGTTTTCACTTTACCCCATTTGTAT
Organism: Chlorocebus sabaeus; assembly: GCF_047675955.1. NCBI lineage: Eukaryota > Metazoa > Chordata > Mammalia > Primates > Cercopithecidae > Chlorocebus > Chlorocebus sabaeus. The sequence goes on along the minus strand of NW_027327872.1, from coordinate 107,531 downwards.
CCAAAACATAAGGACCCTGTCTATGGGGGTATTTTAACCAAAGGTCTGAGTATTTATGATGAACTTTCATCTGCTAAGAAGAAAGCGACAGCTGACCAATTTATTTTGCGTCCTCTCCCTGATCTGTTGAGCAACAAGGGGCTATACTGTACTAGCAACTAGACCTAATCTCCAGTAAGGCTGGAGACTGACCCGTGGGCCTTGAGAGAAGTAGTCAGTGCTGAGGCTAGCCAGGTGAGGAGGGCAGCCACATTGTGCTCTTGACTAGAGGGCAGGTGAGGTTCTGTGCACATACTACAAAGGCTGACCCTGCTCCCAGACAGCTGCCCGCAGCAACTTGTCAGACGAATTCAGGGATATCATGTGAGACAAATAGGATAATAGAGCAGATTTGGTCTCCATAAAGGAGTTTTTCTGCTACTCCAGATTCTCAGATTCCTGTGGCTGGGTGAGGAAATGCTGCAGAATGTTCATAAACAATATGTTTTTCTTGATCAGATTCATCATATTCAAACCTTCACAAACAACTTGGATATCCTGACAATTATTATAGAAAGGATGCCCCTTCCTTCTCTCCAGCCTTTCCTGAAAACGGGAAAAGTGTTTCTCAGATAATGCCACCAACTTCTAATACTGTTTTTTGTGAATTATCTATGCTCCCGTTTTACCCCTTTCCGGGGTCCTGAGTTGCTTTCTCAACTTTGGGGCTGTATACTGGCATGGGGTAGTATGTTTATCAAGTGCTGTCCAAAGCCAAGGAAAAATATTTTGGAGTTCCTCAAATACCTTCCCTTGGCCAGGCCCCAGCCCCTTCTGTAACTTCAGGGTCTGAACCCTTTGCTTAGGCTGTGACTGTGCTTCATCACATTACCCGCTTTATTCCTCCAGCCCAAGCCTGGCTGGGTTCATGTCAGTGACTCAGGAAAGCTGGGTCTTGGAGGAAGGCGTTGGTATAGTCTAAACGCAGGGGACTTCTCACTGCCCCATCCCGCCTTGGTCATTTCCTAATGTATCCCCAGACAAGGATCCCCATCTAAGGCCAGCAAACAGGCTTGGCGTTCCCTTCCCTCAGAGCAGTATTGATGGTTCCCATGCTAATGCAAGCTCCCCTTTGAATCCATTCCTGTTTGTTCTCTAGGACACTTGTAGTTTCCCTCCTGCCCTTCCAAGTGTGGTTCAAGGACAGCCCCTCCGTATTTCTGGGATGCCCATGGCTTTGCTTTGTCTTGGGGAAGGGAATCCTGGAGATGGACTACCTAAAGAAGTTATAACAAATAGGGAGTTCGTGTTCCCCTCTCCATTCCTTAGGAGCTGCTGCAGAGGCTCACAATGACCTTCTCCCCACAGGCTCACGGTGCAGGGTGAACCTGGCCACAGCTTACCTCTGGAACAGCCACAGTGTCTGCCCTTAGACAAGAACCCTGAAATCAGACCCGTTTTTGCGGCCTCCCCCTTTCCTCTCTGTTACAGTGCCCTTTCCAGTCCTTAAGAGAAGTAAAAGCCGCACCGTCAGGAGGTGGACCCCCGAATGTGAGTGGCACGGTTCCCTGTGAACCCATCCTCACCATGTTTGCCACATCTGGGACAGTGGCAGCGGAGAAGCCTTACGCGTGCAGCGAGTGTGGCAAGAGCTTCTGCTACAGCTCAGTGCTGCTGCGACATGAACGAGCTCACGGCGGTGACGGCCGCTTCCGTTGTCTAGAATGTGGAGAGCACTGTGCACGGGCTGCCGACCTCCGAGCGCACAGGCGCACCCATGCTGGCCAGACCCTGTACATCTGCAGTGAGTGCGGACAAAGCTTTCGCCACAGCGGCCGCCTTGACCTACACTTGGGTGCACACCGGCAGCGATGCCGCACTTGCCCCTGCCGCACATGCGGCCGCCGCTTCCCGCACCTCCCGGCGCTGCTGCTACACCGGCGTCGTCAGCATCTGCCAGAGCGGCCCCGCCGCTGCCCGTTGTGCGCCCGCACCTTCCGACAGAGCGCGCTGCGCTTCCACCAGGCGCGGGCGCACCCCCCGGGGACAACCTCTGACCCTGCCGTCCCACCCCACCGCTGCACGCAGTGCCCGCGAGCCTTCCAGAGCGGTGCCGGACTGCGGAGTCACGCGCGCATCCACGTGCCCCAGAGCCCCGTGCGACCCCGTGCCTCCGACGCCCACCAGTGTGGCGTGTGCGGCAAGTGCTTTGGCAAGAGCTCTACGCTGACGCGACACCTGCAGACGCACTCCGGGGAGAGGCCCTTCAAGTGCCCGGAGTGCGGCAAGGGCTTCCTGGAGAGCGCCACGCTGGTGCGCCACCAGCGCACACACACGGGCGAGAAGCCGTACGCCTGTGGCGACTGCGGGCGCTGCTTCAGCGAGAGTTCCACGCTGCTGCGCCACCGGCGCAGCCATCAGGGCGAGCGGCCACACGCGTGCGCCACTTGTGGCAAGGGTTTCGGGCAGCGCTCCGACCTGGTGGTGCACCAGCGCATCCACACGGGGGAGAAGCCCTTCGCGTGCCCCGAGTGCGACCGCCGCTTCAGCGACCGCTCGGACCTCACCAAGCACCGGCGCACGCACACGGGCGAGAAGCCCTACCGCTGCGAGCTGTGTGGCAAGCGGTTCACGTGCGTGTCCAATCTCAACGTGCATCGGCGCAACCATGCCGGCCACAAGCCACACAAATGCCCCGAGTGCAGCAAGGCCTTCAGCGTCGCTTCCAAGCTTGCACTACACCGCAAGACGCACCTGGGCGAACGGCCAGCGGAGTGCGCAGAGTGCGGCAAGTGCTTCAGCCACAGCCGCTCGCTGTCGCAGCATCAGCGGGCCCACGCGCGCGCCCGCACCGCTGCCGCCGTTGCCATCCAGTCCGCAGTGGGCACTGCCCTCGTCTTCCAGGGGCCGGCTGAACAGGAAAATCCAGGGTTCTTTGTGTCCTAGTTGAGGGAGGCTTGCTGAGGCTTCTCTAAAGGTGGTTGGGAAGCACCTCTATAATACCACGGCGACAGCTGAGGCAACTTGTAGATGGAGATTTGGGAAAAGACGATGTGGCCTCCTGCCTTTCCAGTTTCTGTTGGCAGCCCTTCACTTGGCCTCCTGCCTCCCCTCTACACCTACTCCCTGTCGGCCCGTTTGCCATCCTGTCCTCGTATAACTCGGATTCTCTCCTCAGGTGTAGGTGCAGGGAGTCCAGGAAATGGACTCCCCTGAGTGCAAGAGCCCAGGTGTTGGTGTGTCCCTTTAACGCCACTGTGCTCTCTGGTGTTTCCGATTTTCCTGCCTTTGTTGTGTCTTCTTTTGTCCCATGTCCTTATTCCAGCCCGCATCTTCTTTCCCGATTACTTTTGTTGTCCTGCCTCTTCGGGTAATGGTCACAGATTTGGCTGTAGTCACATTACCAGCCCTGTGGCTTCTTAACTCTTGGTTCCCTGTTACTCTCTGCTTCTGAGAAATGTGGGTATGGAAGTGGGAAAGCTCACTTCCAGGCAGGATGTCTCCATGCTAGGAGCTGCCTGCACCCTGGCAGAGGTGGCCACTCACCTGAAGGTGGGCAGGGCCCTTCGCATGGCCACACGTCCCCCAGGGAGATCAAGGGGCCTCTCAGAACAATGTTCCCCAGCCAGGTAAGGAACATTTTCACTGGGACTCAGGCCAAAACCACATGGGTCCACAAAGGGAGGCACTGCCAAGTGGAACATGAGGTTATTTCCAAATCATGGGAGCCACTAGTAGGGAGAGGGCAGGATGGAAAATCCCCTGGAGCTAGTCAACAACTTTTTGCTTATGGCTAGTGAAATAAAGTTGTTTGTTTGAGTTCTAGATGCCAAGCGCCCCCTTTGTCAAACCTAAGGCTGCTGACCAGAGTTTGGAAGTGATCCATTCAGTTCCAAGGTCTCTTGTACCTTCCCAAGGCAGCTCAGTCATCTTGTGTGGAGGACCACTGATTCCACACTAAAAGGTGAGACTTCAAGGCCTACACATCGGGTTTTCTCTGTTAATGGCAAGTACAAGATGGCTCAGAATCATGTCTTTCTGCTCCAGCCAGTCTGCCAGGAGTGACCCAGCACTCTCCAAATTATCTCTGCCTGCTCTGTTTGTGTGAGGGTGGGTGTCTTACTCCACAGGAAAGGGCTGCAAAGTGTCAAAGTGAGTCTGGAAAGGGTCAGCAGTGAGGGCCTGCACCTAAGCTGCATTCTGGTACATGGTTTCAAAGGGATCCAGGATTTCTGCACCTCAGGTGCCAAAACACTCACTCTGCCCACACATGCCTGCATAAAATACTCTGTTTATTTTGTCCTTTAGGTAGACTAAAGTAGTCCAGCTCCCCTACAGCCCAGTCTTGTCCCCACCCTACACTCTGTCGCCTTAGTTCCTGGGGACCAAGCATCTGGTGTTTCTCAAGCAGACCCTCTCCTCATTGCTCCTTTTCAGTCCCTGGAGTCTGGCTCCCCAAAGCCAAAGCTGGAGAGCTCATTGCTGAGGAAGCAGGATTGGAGCCTGAGGAGATGCAGAGGGCCTGGACCCCTCACTGGATCCCAGAGGCCCAGGGGCAGAGATGCTGGGACAGGGCTCTAGGGAACCACTGGGTGACTCTTGAGGGGCCAGGAGCAGGACTGGGTGACTTTTGCTACGGTGGGCTGCAACACTGTCTGGCTTCTCAAAGCGCTTGCCGCAGAATTCGCAGGGGAAGCGCAAGGCAGCCACCGTCTCTGCATGCTTGCGCTGGTGCCAGTTTAGGGAGGCCTTCTGACGGCAGGTAAACCCACATATCTCACACCTGGAGTTAGGGACAGAGGAGGGAAGGAACAGACCTCAGGCCATCTTGACTTCCCTAGGGGGTTCCTCCTGCTCCCCAATGCCTAGGTGTCCTATATATGCCTAGCTTCCAGACTCCACCTCCTCCCTTCTGGCCCCTGGCCCTCAGACCCCAATCCAGCACTCACTGCAGGGGTTTTTCTCCAGTGTGGATACGTCTGTGGATGACAAGGTTGCTGCTAGTGCGGAAAGACCGGGCGCAGAACTCACAGATGTAGTCCCGGGTGTCTGCAGGCATATGAGGAACACTCCAGCATCTGCCCCCACCCTGTGGCCCCTCCTTGGTCCACCCCACCCACTGTCCCTCACCGGAGTGCACCAGTATCAGAGGTCAGGAGGCTCAGGTTCTAATCAGTTGTTATCTGATCATGGAGCCCATCTGGACCTCCTTTACCTGATGGGTCATGAGGTCCCTTGACCTGATGGGTCAAGTAAGACATGAACCCAGCTAAAAGACCTCATTATTGTCCACCCCACCCCCTGCCCGCCAATCACACTCAAACCAATGAACTCCCAATGGAGATGCACCACCCCACCTCAGCCTCTAGGCTGGTTCTTTCTCAAAGGAGACCCATGCAATGGAGAGCTGGGTCCTTATGTATGAACTGAAGGCCCTGGGTGGCAGCCAAGCAGAAGCTGGGAGTCCACAATGGGAATTAGGATTGAAGCTCAAAGCCCAAGGACAGACTCTGGCACCTGGAATCATTTACCACCTATTCAGGCTTGCATATCCCACCTGTCCCAGACCCTATCAGTGCCCTGTGGAACTACCTGTCTGCAGGCAGCCAGTCCCCTCTCCTCTTTTTTCCCTGAAACTGCACTCCCTGCTTGTTCCAATAGCACCTGCCTGTTGCCCATGGTCACAGTGTTGCCAGCAGCTCTCACAGGCTGCGGTGGCTTCTCTAACCCACCAAACCTCAGGGTCTACAGTAGAAAAGGCACCTCTGCTTTTCATGGTGCCCTTTAGACCACCTCTAACATCACCACCTCTCTGAAGACCCCACCATCAGACCCACATACACCTGCAGCCTCTTCCTTTGGCCCCATCACTCCCCATCCACGTAACTCTAGGTTCAGCCCCTCTACTCCCGTCAGCCACTACTCCTGCTGTCAGTCAGCACTCCAGCCCTCTGTTCCCTGACCTCACTGACCTCATCGCCCACCCTCCTTAGTCACCAGTCTCAGGTCACACCCGTGCACTGCACCACTTCAGAAATTGCTATTTCTTCTAAGATACAGTGGGTTGGGGGGAGAAAAAAAGAAATTGTGATTTCAAACATCCTGGTTCCTGCCAGGGCCTCCTACCTTGTCCTCTTGCTATGATAATCCCATGACTCCAGGCCAGTCCACTGGCCCCACCATCTTCCCTCTGAGCCCTTCCCCACTCACCTGCATTTCCACAGCCATCTTTGTTGCCTTCTTTCATTCACACTACCAATCTTCCTGTCCCTCTCTCCGTCCACTGTACTTGCTTGGTTAAAGCCCAACTCAGGATAAACACAACTTTTGGTCTGCTCCAGGCCTGCACGTGTGTACTGTAGGGGGCACAGTCTGCCTCTTGGCCACTCTCTTCATCTAGTCACAAATCTTAAGGCCCCCTTCTTACCCTACTGCGTCTGCATTTCCCTCATCAGTTCACTTTTCCAACTTTCTAGAAGTACAGAAGACATTTCACACCAATTCCTCTCTCCACCAGCCTCCAACACCCCCAGCCTACCAGCCTTATTCAGCGGGGCTCATTTCTAAAGTCGCCAAGAAACTAGAACACCCACATCTTCTGCCCACTAAATCCACTATTCAACTTGCATCTGTGCCTATATAAACAACTACTCAAACTGTTCCCCCCGGCAGCCCTCCACTGTGCCCCTCAAGACTGACCCCTTCTCACTTGAGGTCCCCCACTTCACTCCAGCATCAGCAGCAAGCCTTTCTCTATGGAATCATTCCCATCTCTGTGCCCTGAGCCCACAGCCTTCCAGCTAAGGCTCCATTTCTCTGCCCGTCCTCACAGCAAAACACAGAGCTGTCCATACTTGCTGTCTCCACTCTGCCTTGAACGCACATCTGGTCACCTGTTCTCAGATCACATTTGGCCTGTCGCACTGGCAATCATCCCCCCTTCCTCCCTGAAGCATTTTCTATACTCAGCTCTTCAGATACCACTCTCTCCATCTTCCTCACTACTCACCTGGCCTGTCCTCTGATGGCTGGAGTGCCATGACACTCACTTCCTCTATCTAGGGACACTCTGGCGTCATGGCTTTCAATACCACCCATATGCTCATGACCCATACATTTATATTTATATTTTTGTCAGACATCTCCCCTGATCTCCACATTCACATCTCCTGGATGTTTAATTAGCACGTTTCAAATCAAATTTCCCTTCCCAAGACCATTTCTCCCTTGTTTTCAGAAAAATCACATCACCTTCTGCACGGTTGCTGAGGCTGGAATCCTCCAAGTTACCCAACTCCTCCCTGCCCACTCAGCTGTAGCCAACCCATCCTTCCCACAGCAGCCCATTTGGCTCCATCTGCACACACACTGGCCTCCAGCCACTCCTCACTGACTCAGCTGCTGCCAGCAAATCCAGGCACCACCTTGCCCTCTTGCGCATCTCTGCAGTCATCTCACAGTTGAGTGCCTGGTTCTGCTCATCTGAGGTCCCCCTATTCACACAGCAGCCACAGTGATTTTTTAAAAAGTCAGCCACGTCCCTCTGCCATTCAAGACTGCGATGGCACCCATCTCACTTAAAGCAGACGTCACAATGTCCTGTGGAAGGTCTCAGAGGCCTCCGCCAACTACGTGACTTCTCTTCCTTTCTCAGCTCCTGGCCTTCCTATTCCTGGAACATGTCACCCAGATACCACCTAAGGGCCTTCCCACAGGCGCTGTCCATAGTCTATAAGGTGCAGGTCTCCATTCCTCATTTCACTTAAGTCTTTGCTCAAAGCATCTTCTCTTTCTACAATAGCAACTCCTCCTTATGCTCTCCTCCTTTCCCTAGCTTCCACTTTTCTTCATAGCCCTGTATCACTAAAGTGGATGTCTCAAGAGGGTTAGCGCTGCCTACTCTGTTCATTGCTGTACCCAGTACCCAGAACAGTTTAAAACAAGCAGGTGTTCAACATACAGGGCATGCAGGATGAGTGAGAGTCATCCCTCGGAGGGAGGTGAAGAAACCCACAGAGTGGGAGCTGCCAGGACCCCGTAGAGGGGGAGGTGAAGAAACCCACAAAGGAAGGTGGAGCTCCACCACTCACCACTGTGCAGCTTCATGTGCTCCTTCAGGTGTTTCTTAAAGTTGAAGGACTTCCCACAGGCTGGCTCTGGGCAGGAGAAAGACTTCTGGTGGATGTGCTGGTACTTTTTGTGGTGCTAGAGAAGGAAGTGGGTGGTAGGGAGAGAAGAGGCAAAAGGATAGCCGCCTTCCACAGGGAGATCAATTGAGCTCACCCAGCAGGCATGCTCCTCTGTCCCCTTCCTGGCCTGTGCCCCAGCAGTTCTCCCTGTCATGGCTCATTTCCTTGAGGCTCAGTCCTCACCTACACCATGAGCCCCACGCCCATCCCATCCTGACCACTCAACTCTCCTGTCACCCTGTTCTGTGCTTGACTTCCATGATCTCAGCTCCTTGTCACACTCTCACCCTGCAATGTTCCCTGTACAAAGTATCACTCTGGGTGACACCCCTGGTTCACCTAATCATGAATGCACTATCTGCTGCGGAGGGGAAAGCAGTTTGGGTAAGTATGATTATCCTATTTAATGTCAATATTCACGTGCAACAGTATCACCCCAACTGCCTGCTTTTTAATACCTCGCCACGGATATTTATATAATATGATTTTCTTCTAAATCTGCTTTGGAAACACACACACACACACACACTCAACCTAGAACACTATTAAGGGTAATAGGCTCTGCAACCTTAACTCCTAAATATCGAAATTATTTCTCTTTTCACTGGCCTAAGTTAGCATCCTCGCTCACTAAATTGCATGGGCTGTTCCCTTCTTTAGAATCCCGTTTTTCCACAGTTAAACTTCCAGGGGCTGCTTTGGTCTCCTCCATAACAGACTCCAGAAGGTCTGACACGCCCTGCTGAATGCTCTTCTCAGCCTAGAGCTTCCCTGTCATCCCGGTCGTTCTCGCTTTTCACTTGATTCCTCTGTCATCTTCTGTGGGCAGCACTCTCCCCATCTTCTACCCTCACCTCATCATCCCAGTGTCTGTGGCCCTCCCCAGACTTGGCACCTGCTGTTCCAAGTGCTCTGGCTGACTGTAGGGATTGGACCCTTCCCCCTCTGTGCCTCAAATTTCTCAGCCAGTGAGTGAGATTGGGGACAGGACCATCTCCTAGCCCACTTCACTCTAGGAATATCCTCTCAAGCCAGGATATGAGGCAACCCAGGCATGGACTCCGAAGCCAGGCCACCAGGCTCAGAACCCTAGCACTAAGACACACTAGCTGAAGAGCCTTGAGCAACGCCTAACCTTTCTGTCTGCAAAGTGGCAATAATATCAGCACCTAATCCATGGGGATATTGTGAGAACCAGAAGACTTCACACACGTCAAGTGCCCAGGACTGTCATTAGCACCTCCAGGGGAGCCTGATGCATGCCACTGTCATCTCTGTGTGGCCTCCATGGAAGAAGCAGTAGAGGGCCGTGGCTCTGTGCGCCTGAGGCATGGTTTCATCTACCATTTGTCTGATTCAATGATTACTAATTATAGGAAAGCTCTGCATGTCCATCCTAACCCTCTGCTTCACAGTTCTGAATCCTCCCATGCCTTAAGATCCTTTTCCTCAGTTTCTCTTTTAGCCCTTTTCCCCCACCCCAGCAGCCACACAGGCCCCAACCTGTGCCCCTCACATTCAAATACTGCCGGTTGGAGAAGATCCTTCCACAGCCAGGGAAGTCACAAGGCATCAGCTCTCTTTTGGCAGCTTTCCTGGGGAGAATGGAGAGGAGCAGGATGACTCCTGCCTGCCCTTCTCTGCCTCCCTCCTGTCGGCCCTCCCCAGAACCCCATCTCCCCAAGTCCTACCTAATTCTCTTGGGGCCAATCTGTGCAGTGTCCTCATCCCAGGCCGGGGTTGGAGCAGACTGGGCCTGACTCCCAGTGCTATGGGCAGCAAAGAGGGAGCAGAGGGCCTCGAGGGAGGGCCACATCCCAGAACGCCCCTGCCCTTTGTCTCAGCCATCAGGTTACCTGGCCAGGGCCTCAGTCTGCTGGGCTGCTTGAGGTGTCCTGCTGAGCTCTGGCTGCACCCCGATTTCTGCAAGTGGAGGAGCTCTGGAACCCAGTGAGGATGCTGACAAGGATGGCACAGCAAAAGGAGTGGAGAGTGCTGCAGGGGCTGGTGGTGTCTCCCCCTCTTTAGGCGTGCAGGTGACAGGGGAAGGGAGTAGTCTGGGGGCATCAGGCTCACTACTGAAAGGAGAACAAAGAGGAAGATGGCATTAACTCTCTGGGCAGTCAGCTAGCCCCAGCCTGACCCTAGCCCCTAAACTGAAAAGACCTCAAACCTGAAACAACCCTACCCCCACCCTAGGCTCCCCATTCATATCTGCTTTCAGCCCTCAATCTCCCTGCGCCTGACTTCACCCCTTTTCACCCACGCACTTCAAAGACTCTAGTTCTTTTTGCCTTCCCCAAAACCCACCCTTCCCTCCACACCAACAAGCCCTTCCCTCTAGTCTGCAAAGCTATGAACTGCCAGGCCAGCTGCCTCCCTCTCCTGCTCTGCTCAGCATTCTCCTTCAACCCCAACTTGCTCATCTGGGGAGGAGCTGTAGGTCCATAAGCTGGCATCACTGAGCATCTCCTCTTCATCCTCATCATCGTCCTCTTCTTCCTCACCCTCTTCCTCTCCTGGAGGTGGGAAGGTCTCTGGTGGGGGTCCCACCCTCCTGCAGGCCCAAAGAAGGCAAGTCTGAGGTCCTGCTCCCTCATCCTACCATCTATGCAATTCCACCCTTTCCCTCCTACCCACATCCTCACCTGGGCAACCTGGCCTCTTGAGTCCTCTCATCATGCTCAGATTCCAAATCTGTGGGACAGGCAAAGTCAAAAGGGAAGGAACTCTGGACTCAAGGGATGAGGACATGTAAAGTTCTAAGGTCTGAAGTGATGTGACTCCTTTTTTTTTTTTTTTTTTTTAAATAGAGATGGGGTCTCACTGTGTTGCCCAGGCTGGTCTCAAACTCCTGGGCTCGAGCAATCCTCTTGCCTCAGCCTCCCAGAGTGCTAGGACTATAGGTGTGAACCACTGCACCCAGGCAGAGACTCTTGAGGAGGAGGGAGCAGAGGCTATTGGAGTAGGAGGCGTTGTTCTATTTCAGAGATGATATTCACACAGTTCACAAAACTATAGTCAAAAATCTTTCCAATACTGTCCCCCCATCGCCTACTTCTTCCCACAGGCAACCTGGTTTCCTATGTGCCTTCCAGAGATATGTTATACATTCACAAGTACTTACACACACACACACACACACACTCATTTTCCCCTTATTTGTATTTTTCACCAATGATAGCATACCATACACTGTATTTTGTTCTGCTTTTCGTGCCCAACAATGTATTTGATGATATATTTCTTTGTCAACATAGAGTTTTTCCATTGAAAAAGGATGATTTTTAGAGAACAGGGTTCTGAGCTACAGAAAATGGGAAACCTCTTTCCTCCCTTTTCTCCACAACTCTGCTTTTTCCCAGCCTACCTGCAAGCTCCTGCCCACTCGTGGCCTCAGAACACCAACTTCTCCGGGTAGTATGTGGAAGGGAGGCTGACTTGGGTGCCTCTGAAGGTGTGGGGCTCAAAGAGGGTCCCCAGGAGAAGGTATGGCCTGCTGAGCACTCCCACACAAGCCCCCCATCTTGGCCGCCAGGCCCCCGAAGGCCGGGCACCAGGCTGCACTCTCGGCTGTGGGCATGAGACAAGAGCACCAGATACTGCAGACGTTTTGGAGGCAAAGGCTCAGGACCTGGAGGGGTGGGGGAAGCAGTCAGGCTGAACTGGGAAGTCTCCTCCTCTCACCCTGGAGAGCCATACCCAGGGAGCCCTGTTCCCTCAAACCCCAGGGCAACCTCAGCCACAGTCCAATTTCTCATTCTTCAGAACCAAGACACACTAGATCCTGAGACATTGCTCCCTTCCCCACCCAGAGGTTGCTCCCATCAAACTACCCCGTGCTCCCCAACTCACCCCATCCTTCCCAAACTCACTCAGGGCTCCCTTTGAAAGGAGGGTGTTTCTGGGTCACCCTGTGGCCCCTCTTCCCTCTGGCTCTCACCCCCTGCCATCCCATACCTACCTGCACAGAGGACACAGCCTGAGGAAGTGTACCTGCCAGCAGGAGAAGAGGCAGGTCAGGACTCAGGTGGCCAGCCACCCTCGGCCCTGGGCACTCACACATGTAAGGGGCCAGCCCTAAGGGCTGCTATTCGCTGAGACCATGAGGAGGGGAGCAGGACCCTGGGAGGCCACAAGTCACACAGGCCGTCCTGGTAAAGTGAGAAACCTGAGGGTGGAAAAGAGCAGCGGGACAGGCCCTGGAGAGGAGGCTAGGGGCTGCTGCCTGGGTAACCTCCCCCAAGCCCCTCTCCCGGCCCCTAACCGGTCCAACAGGAACTTGGCGAGCTGCGAGTGCAGGGAGAAGCCCAGCCGCTCCTTGAGGAGGCACCACTGCTCCATGTGGCCGCCCAGGCGGATGCGGCACTTGCTGCGGCGCGCGTCCAGCTGCCGCCGCTTCTCCCGCCGCCTGCAGGACACGTCCACCGCCGGGGAGGAAGCCATGTGCACCAGAGGCTGGAGGGTGGAAGATGTCTTCAGCGCCCAGCCGATCCTGGGGGTCGAGGACCCGGCTCCACCTGTCGTTGGGGCCTCAGTTCCCTCATCAGTGAGGAAGACTCACTGATCTATGCAATTCCGGGGCAAGACTAAACTATTTCAACAGCAGTGGCAGGTGTGGAGCAAACCCTGTCCTTCTGTGATACAGGGTGTGGAAGCTCAGCGCTACCATGTGGGTGTCGTCGGGGGGAGGCCGGCAGACACACGCAGTCAGAACAAAGGCCTGCGCCCTCCAGTCCACTGAAGTGGAGCCGTGGGGAAGGGGCGAGAGACTTTCACGGGAAATTTCAACTGGGCTGGGGGGAGGTCCACACATTTCATCTTGAAGAGGGCAGCGGCCTTTACTGCTTTGTAGGGGAAGGAAAGGTCGTGTCCTGGCGTGCAGCTGGGGGCGCTCTTCACAGTTGGGTCGAGTGACGGTGGGGCCGGGTTCAGAGGTCTGGAGGGCGCCCCCCACCCCGTCTTGGGCACCCCCACTTAATGCTGGCAGTGCGTGGAGCGGACCAATCCCAATGGCAGCTCCCAGGTTGCCCAGAACCCCGTCGCGACCCACCCCCACCCCGACATTACCTGTGCGCCCCCACGCGCCCTCACCCCGACTGCGCCTGCGCCTCCCGGGCCAGGCGAGCAGGCCCGGAGCTGCTGGAGACAGGGGCCCACCTCGCGCGCGCAGCGTTTCTCTTTTAAGAAGAAACGGTGCTTCTCGGCGTCGGCTGCGGTATCCCGGAACTGAGGCCCGCGCCCCAGAGGGCGGGGCGAGTCGGAGGCCGACGGCGTGCGCCTGCGCACTGGGTGCCCCTCGCAACGCCGGCCGGAAACCGTGGTTCCCCGACTCGAGTCGCCCGCGCGTGTCACGGAGCCCCGCGGCAGTTGTGGTTGCGTCGCTTCTGTGGTGAGCGTCTGCGCTTGGTGACCAACGGTTTGAGGGAAAGTGGAAGAGACAAGGTCAGGCCTCCTGTGCTCCAGCCCCAGCCCATCGGCCTGTCTGGGGACGTTGCCTCTTCGCTTGTTCCGGTTTTGTATTCACCTTCCATTTCCCCCTCACAGTTGCCGCCCGCAAACGTGATGCAGAACTGGTCACTTTGAAAGCCAGCTAGAGCCCTCTGGACCGCAGAGTCCCACAGTCACAGCCCACTTCTGTTAGCATCAGAGTTCCTCCTAAAAGTCGCCTGCATTCTCTGTGGACTCTCACTTCCCATCCTCTTCTCTTCAAACGGCTCTGATGGAGCTTTCCTCCCCGCCCAGCCACTGCAGTGGCGCTTCACAGGGTCACTTGCGACGGTCATCTTGCTACATAGCAGCTGTCAGTTCTGTCCGCCTCCCTGCCCTAGAAAGAGCGCGACTGTGTAGCTCGCGTCTTCCTCATCCTTATGGCTCCCTACATTTTTTGGCCCCAGTTTTACTTCTGTGACTTCCTATGCTCCTGGTTTGCCACCCTTCTCACTGGCTTCCTCTTTCCTTTTTTTGGATCCATTCCCTCTGTTCTGCCAAAAGATGAAGTGTGCCCTGGATCAGGCCTTGAACCAGATCTTGTCTCGTCTGCAGATGTTCTCTTGGGTGATCTAATTAGTTCCGTGGATTTAAATACACGATGGCTCCTAGCCTAGCCTTTTTTCAACTCCAGTCATATATCTTACTGCCCACTTGACTTACCTGTGTTAACTGAGCTAACACGTAACGAATTTAGGACAGTGCCTGGCATGTAGAGAGCACTGACACATGATAGCTGATATTTTCTCCAACATAAATATGGCAAACATGTAACAATAACGCCTGTACCCTCCACCATGTCAGTACCCACCCCCTTGCTCAGAAAAAAAGGGAATCAGTCTTGATTATTTGCCTTTTATGACACCTAAACTATATACATCAGCAAATCTTGTTGGTCCTGTCTCCAAAAATTTATCTTAAATCCAATCACTTCCGACCCTCTCAATTGCTAAAACCCTACTCCAAGCCACTGGTATTAATTTTCTGTAACTGTTGTAATAAATTGTGTTGTTTTCAGCCACAAACTTGCTCCCTTTAGGCAGATTTATTTTCTCATGGTTCTGGAAGCCAAAAATCCAGATCAAGGCATCAGCAGGGCCACGGGCCATATAAGGGCTCTAGAGGAGAACCCTTTCCTTGCTGCTTCTGGCTTCTAATGGTGGCCAGCATTCTCTGACTTGTGGCCACATCACTCCAATCTCTGTCTCTGAGGTCACATTGCCTCCTCCTGTGCCACATCTCCCTCTGCTTCTCTCTTACAAGGATGCTTGTGAATGCATTTAGAGTCCATCCTTATAATCCAAATAATCACTTCATCTCAGTATCCTAAAGCAATTACTTCTGTATTTGCCATATAAAGTAATTGGCTGCACATGGTGGCTCACGCCTGTAATCCCAGCACTTAGGGAGGCCGAGGCGGGTGGATCACTTGAGATCAGGAGTTCGAGATGGGCCTGGCCAACATGGTAAAACCCTGTCTCTACTAAAAATACAAACAAAAAAAAAAAAAAATTAGCTGGGCATAGTGGCATGGACCTGTAATCCCAGCTACTCGGGAGGCTGAGGCAGGAGAATTGCTTGAACCTGGGAGGAGGAGGTGGCAGTGAACTAAAATCGTGCTACTGCACACCAGCATGAGTGACAGAGCAAGACTCCATCTAAAAATAAAATAAAAGTAATCTCCACATGTTCTGGGGATTAGGACACAGATATCTTTTCCAGGACTATTTTTAAGCCTATGATACCACTATCATCTCACCTGGTCTATGGCTACATCTTCCTAATGGATCTGCCTCCTACTTTAAGTTGTACCCTCACAAAGCAGGGATGATTTCCTCAAAGATCCAATCTTTTGCTTAAAATCTGTAAGTGGTCTCCAGTGCAATCCAAAATCCTTATCGTGGCCTCAAGGCCCAACTTAATCTGGCCCTTGGCTTCTTCTCTGGCATCATCCCCCAACTTTTCCCACTTTGTCCTCCCACCTTTTTGCTATTTCTCAAGTGTGCCATGTATGCTGGAGGGAGTTCTTTTGTCTCTGCAGCACTCATTTCTCCCCACAGCCCCCGCCCCGTCCCCCAGCCCACCACCCAACTCTTCATCTGTTTGCTCCCTTATTGTCATGTGAATCTCTATATAAGATCACCCACTCAGCTATGAAATCCCTCATTCAGAAAGCTCCCTTTCCTCAGTCATGCTCTACTTCACTGTGCCCTATTATATCTTCTTTGTGGCACTTACTTTCTGAAATCGTCTCAGGGACTTGTCTGTGTGTTTGTTATTGGTATATGATGATTGTTGACTAGCCCAGCCTTCTCTGCAGCCTAAATATCTCAAATGACATGGTGTCCAAACATGAACACCCTTAGGATGAGCCCAGTGTGTCCTGTGCATATTCCTTTTGATTTGTGGTATCAGTGCCTCAGCCTACTTGTCCGACTAGCGTAAGGTAGGAAAGAAGATGTCCCATCTACTTTACTCATTAATGAAAGTGTAACTTTTACATCAAAAGAGCAGGACTCCATCGAGAACAAACTTTATCCTTTCCTCAAGGTCCCTAAAAGATATCTGCAAAATCCTTGTGATTTCATCAAAGGGAATGAAAGATCTTATAACTCTTGGTTACTCTTAGAATGTTGGGTCTCACTTTGAGGTCCAAAAACATTCTTGGTTCTCTTGGTTTGATCTTGTTTAAAATAATAAAATGAAGCTACTGCCAATGCCCAGCTCTTCAATAACCCTCTCCAAATAAATCTCTCAGCCTCTCTTTAATTTCTTATATCATCTAGGTACGGAATGAGCCAACTCTCTCAAAAACAGTCATCAGCCCCTTCCTTTGTAAGTGCTGCAAAGGAGTGCTAACATTCTAAGGAGGGGTTATCTGTAAACATTGGTTCTCTGCCTTTAGTGACCTCATTGCAGTCTGAGACCTTGAATTCCATCTTAGCATCCCATTACAAAAGCTAAGATTAAATGCAAGCTATTGGTAATGTTGTCACCGTTGAGCTATACAGTTTGCAGACTGCTGAAACTGCCAATTCTTTTATACACATCAAAGGCTCCATGTGGAGGACACATTTATCTTCATAACATTTATTTTTCCCGGACTACGCATGGCACCATAGCGCTCTTCTTATCTCCTGTCTTGGCATAGCCAAATCTAATATTTCTGTACCCTCTGAACTTTTAGTATCTTCTCTCCAAAGAGAAAAACTACTTTCCATTCCCCGGGTCCAAGGAAGAATGAGCCAAATTGCTACAGAAGTTGAGTCAACCCACTGCCCTCAAATCCTGAGACGTATTCCCAGTGGGAAGAGGAACACTCCTTCAGGACTTTGTGCCCCAAATTCCACGAGACCCACAGACACCCTCCGCCCAGCCCAGGCTCCAAGTATTTGCATGAATTCTCTCTCTTTCTCAGCTCTCATCCTCTCAGTGACTGGTGTCTTCATCCTCCAACCAGTCGTCATTGCTGGGAGTGCAATTCGGTTTCTCCTGAGCCCCTGACAACTGAAGGGTGATGCCTCTACCCTGAGTCTGATCACGCCCTAGTGCGGGGGACCTGGGCCCTCTGTGATGCCGTGTGGCCCAGGTAGGGCGGGGTGGTACATAAGAGATGCCCTTGCCCTTGCTCCTGGCTGGCCCAGCTGCCTGGGTTGGTGCTGTTAGCTTTGGCTCCGGGGCCGGAGGGCAGACGACATGGAGGAGGAAGCCAGCCGCCAAGAGCCTGGCCCTGGGAAATTCAGCGGCTACAGGGGTGCTTGCCGCTGCGGAGCTCGCGACGTCGGCCGCGGAGCAACGCGTTGCTCCTGGTGCTGAAGCAGTGCCTGCGCCCCTCGCTGTGGTTGTGCTGATGGCAGCAGCAGCCCGTCTAGCGTGGCCACTGCCGTGATGCTGGCTGCGGTGGGGGAGGCGGCCCGCTCCAGGAAGCAAGTGGGAGCCAGGAACAGGCAGAAGCCCCGCCCGCTCCTGAGTTGACTGGGTGGGAGCTTGGCGCTCCTGGGTGCAGCTGCTGCCGCCCTGCTGTGGCTGCGGACCCAGAACTCCCTGTGCTCTTGGGGGCCAGAAGCAGCCAGGAGCCCCGCCCTCCCAGGCAGAGCTACTGCGGCTCAAGCTGTGGCTGCAGACCCAGGCATCTCTTCCCTCTCCAGGGGCGGCCCCTCTGCCCGCGCAGGCTCAGAAATGCCCGGCTGTGCTGCCTGGTCTCTCCCCGCTCCTGGTGCCTGCTCCACGGGCTCTGAAATGCTTGCTCCCACTGCCTGGCTGCTCCCCGCTCCCAGTGCCCAGTCTGATCTCAGAGCAAAGTTGAGGCCAAGGCCGGCGCTACCGCAACCCGGCCAGGTGTGCGCACACTCGGGCAGCGCTGACGTACCAGCCGCCTGCTGCCTCGGCCCCCTCTGGACTTCCGGGCGCCAATGAGCACAGGAGGGAGGCCGAGATGAGGGCTGAGGGCAAACCAGCATTGACCTGCAGGTGCCCCTCAGCACGAACAGCCTGGGTGCTCTAATGTTGTTCCTTCTGTTTTACTTCTAACTGCCCTTCCTCCTCCTCCCCTCTGACTCTCTCATTGCATAATTTTGCCCCCTCTTTCTCTCCTTCATCTTCTCCCGTTTTTCTTGCCTCATCTCATTTCCTCCCTCTGTACCTAAAAAGTTTCGCATTTGGGCTAAAAAATGAACCCAACCATTTCTCTTCAGCCATCTTCTAGCATTAAGCTTCTAATACAGAAGAGTTTGTGAGCTACCAACAATTTGAAGACATTTCTTCTAGTTCTACTCCTGCTGCATTCCCCTCCTGTTTAGTCCACTCACCAGACTATTTTTGGGTTGTTCCCTTGCTCTCTCTCCATGCTTCCACCCACCAGGACCTGGTAGATCTTACCCTCCTCACACTGCTCATTCAGCTGGTTAGAAATGAAGCCCTTCCCACCAGTGAGAACTGGGAAACATGGTTAGGACTAAAGAATTCTCTATCTCCCCTTTCCTCATTGTTAGTCTTCAGTTCACTCTCTCCAGGAGCACCTAAAACATCTCGTGACTAAACATCCCATTTGGAGCCCTGAGCAGAGACTGTGATCCACTAGATTAGGGCCTTGGGCTTCAAGCCTATATGTATTTCAAGCCTTTGGACTATATTTAGACTTTCTGGGTACTCATGCAGACGCTAACTACACCATGCTTTTTCCCCTAGGCCAGACCATAATGAAAGATGCTTTACCTTGAAAACTAAATGGACAGGACTTGATCACAAAGCATCACCTCTGCCCTGGACTCCAGAGGATTATTCCTCACTGCTTACTTGACATATCTATTAGGTATCTCAAACTGGAAGGTCTGAAACTGAAATCTCTCTCCTCCATAATCTGCCTCCCCTTAGCCTTCCCTTTGTCAGTAACTCATGAGGTTTTTCCTTCTATTGCTCAGGCCAAAAAATCCTTTTTGTGGCTCATTTACTTCTTGCACATCAACAAATCCTATTAGCTCTACCTGCAAAATACACCCAGAATTCAAATCTTGCTTACCACCCAGCCTGCTTCCATCCAGTCCAGACCAACGTGGCTTGCAGCACCTCTCAACTGTTGTCTCTGCTTTACTGTTGTATTCTATAGTCTACCCTCCACACAGCAGCCAGAGGATCCTTTTTGTTTTTCTTTCTTGAGACAGTATCTTGTTCCATCACTAAGACTGGAATGCAGTGGCACAGTCACAGCTCACTGCATCCTTGAAGTCCTGGCTCAAGCAATCCTCCCATCTCAACCTCCCAAGTAGCTGAGACGACAGGTATGTGCCAACATGCCCAGCACATTCTTTAAATTTTTTGTAGAGATGGCCTCCCGCTATGTTGTCCAGGCTGGTCTCAAACTCCTGGCACAAGTGATCCTCCCTCCTTGGCCTCCCAAAGCTTTGGGATTACAGGCATGAGTCAGGATTATAGGCATGAACCACCATAACCAGCCCAGGGGATCCTTGAAAAGCAGGAGATCTTATCACACAGCTCAAAACCTTCCCTTTTGCTCATTGTCAATCCAAAGGCTAGCACCAGGCCCTCTCACTCAGTTTCAGCATATTGTCTGTTTTGCATTCCTTGTTGGCATTTTCTTCTGCTCTTCTCTTTCCCTGGAGCCCTCTTCCCTCAGATATTTTATCCAGTCACTTCTTGACTCTTGACATTTCTGCTCAAATGCCACATACCGAGAGACCTTCTGAACCACGTGCATCTCTCCCTAGCCTCTTTCTATGCGTTATTTTTCTCAACAGTACGCATCACTACCCATCCCCACCAAAAAATCATCTTATTTATTCTAGGTCTTTCTGCTGGAATCTGAGCATCTTGAGGACAGATAATTTGTTTTATTCGCTGCAGCATCCCTGGTCCATGGGGCTCAGCTAGAGCAAGGGAGTTTTCTGGGCAAGGCAAAAGGAACAAAGACAGATCAAGCACCTTTAGGAAAAGGCACCCAGCTTGCTGGGGCGTATGGGAGACAGGGAAGTGAGGTCAGGCTGGTCAGAAG
Organism: Chlorocebus sabaeus; assembly: GCF_047675955.1. Taxonomy (NCBI): domain Eukaryota; kingdom Metazoa; phylum Chordata; class Mammalia; order Primates; family Cercopithecidae; genus Chlorocebus; species Chlorocebus sabaeus. Next base: position 87,365 of record NW_027327872.1, on the reverse strand, counting down.
GGTCTGAAGGCCAAATAGGCCACCAGAAGCATTAGGATATGAGAGTAACAGAAAACAACCCACAACCCTCCTCCATTTTTCACTTTCTCCCTTCAGACAGGACTCCAAAGTGATAAAAAATTGACCACCTTAGGGACAGAACAAGATGACAGAAAAGGATTCTCCATTTCTTTCTTTCTTTCTTTTTTTTTTTTTTTTTTTTTTTTTTTTGAGACAGAGCCTTGCTCTGTCACCCAGGCTTGCGTACAATGCTGCGATCTTGGCTCACTGCAACCTCCACCTCCCGGGTTCAAGCAATTCTCCTGACTCAGCCTCCCGAGTAGCTGGGATTACAGGCCCGTGCCATCATACTCAGCTAATTTTTGGTATTTTTAATAAAGATAGAGTTTCACCATGTTGGTCAGGCTGGTCTCAAACTCCCGACCTCAGGTGATTCCTCCTGCCTCAGCCTCCCAAAGTGCTGGGATTACAGGCATGAGCCACCGTGCCCGGTCCAGGATTCTCCATTTCCTATCCCCCGTAGATATATCAATTTGAACTACTATTCACAGATAAAAATATTTTCACAAGAAGTAAGGAAACCATGGCCCAGCATGGTGGCTCATGCCTGTAATCCCAGCAGTTTGGGAGGCCGAGGCAGGAGGAATCACCTGAGGTCGGGAGTTCAAGACCAGCCTGATCAACATGGAGATATCCCGTCTCTTCCAAAAATACAAAATTAGCCAGTGTAGGTGGCACATGCCTGTAATCCCAGCTACTTGGGAGGCTGAGGCAGGAGAATTGCTTGAACCCTGGAGGCGGAGGTTGCAGTGAGCCGAGATTGCACCATTGCACTCCAACCTGGGCAACAAGAGTGAAACTCTGCCTCAAAAAAAAAAAGAAGTAAGGAAACCAGATGAGAGACCACGGACCACAGCACCTGGGTATAGCAAAGAAATAAGAAGAGCGGCATTGGCCGCGCATGGTGGCTTATGCCTGTAATCTGAGCACTTTGGAAGGCTGAGGCAGGTGGACTGGTTGAGTTCAGGAGACCCCATGTCTACAAGAAATATACAAAAATTATCTAGGTGTGGTGGTGTGCACCTGTAGTTCCAGCTACTCAAACGGTTGAAGTGGGAGGATGGCTTGAGCCTGGGAGGCAAAGGTGTGGTGAGTCAAGATGCCAGGATTGCACCACTGTACTCCAGCCTGGGTGAAAGAGCCAGACACTGTCAAAACAAACAAACAAAAAACACAAAAAGGAAGAGGGGTATCGAAGATGGTAGGAAGGACAGTTTTACATTTGCCTACATCACCCGTTCTTCAACCTCAAGCAGCACAGCAGAGAGAGATACTTTCCACTTGGAGAAAGAAGAGAGAAGTGAGCACTGGACTTTGCCTTGGACCCTAACACTGGGCCCACCCAAGTCAAACCCAGCACCAGGAAGGCCCCCATATCCCCAGACTCTAGGCCAGTACATGAGGTCTGAGCCTTCAAGCGTCCCTGGCCCCAGGCTGGATCCTGCATCCCCAGGTTCCAGACCAGGGACTCAGTCTCTGGCCTCTGGGCCCACTCCAGCACCAGGTCAGCACCAGTGGCACAGGCCTTCAAGCTCACCCAAGCAACAGGCCAGGCCCTACAGACTCAGTCTCCAGACATACCCCAGGGTCAGGCTGACCCCGGTAGTCCAAGGTCCTAGGCCTGCCTCTGCAGCTGCAGGGTTCAGGCCCACCCCAGAGCCAAGTTAGCACATCTAGCCTCAGGCACCAGGTCAACACCCTTAGCCCTTAAACACCTAGTCTCCAAAAGAGCACACACACACACACACACACCCTTAGCCTTCAGGCCAACCCCCCGTGGATCCAGGTACCTGGTAAGTACGTATAATCCCAGGCTCCAGTGGAGTCGGGGTCCAGGCCACCCCATCAGACCCTGGAGCCAGGCCAGCCTCCGTGGACAGAGGATCCAGTGATACTGCTGCAGATTCAGGCCTCCAAGCCAGCCTCTGTGAACTCAGGACATAGGTTTACTCCTGTGGACTTAGGCTCGAGGACACAGACTCCAGGCCCATCTCAGTATCTGGCTGGTCCCTGCAGACTCAGGCTCAAGGCCCACTCCAGTGGCAAGTCAGCCCTCATAGACCTGGGATTCAGGTTTGCCACAAGGGACACAGGTTCCAGGTCCACCCCAGCAAATCCAATCAACAGGTCCACCCTAGCGGATCCAGCCTTCAGTCCTGCTCGCCCGTTCATCCAGTCACTAGACCAGCCAACCCAAGGACTTAAGCAGCAAGCTCACCCATTGGCCACAACAGGCAGCCTGCCCAGAATTTCTGGACAGGCTGACTGATAGATAAAGGGTGTTTTTAGATAATCAAGTCTTCAAAAACTGGAATAAGTAGCTACTTCTTCAAATATGCACACACCAATGCATGGAAGAATCAAGAACAATTAGAAATATGCATCACCAGCCGGGCGCGGTGGCTCACGCCTGTAATCCCAGCACTTTGGGAGGCCAAGAAGGGCGAATCACTTGAGGTTAGGAGTTCAAGATCAGCCTGGCCAATATGGTGAAACCCCATCTCTACTAAAGCATACAAAAATTAGCCGGGTGTGGTGGTGCATGTCTGTAGTCCCAGCTGCTCGGGAGCCTGAAGCAGGAGAATTGCTTGAACTCAGGAGGCAGAGGTTGCAGTGAGCCGAGATCATATCACTGCACTGCAGCCTGGGTGAGAGACCGAGACTCCATCTCTAAAAAAAAAAAATATGCATCACCAAGGGGACAAAATAAAGCACCAGGGACTGACTCTAAAAAGGTGGAGATGTATAAATTGCTTAAAAAGAATTCAAAATACTTTGAATATGAATGGATTAAATTTTCCAATTAAAAAACGTAAAGTGGCTGAATAAATTTAAAAAAAAAAAAAAGTCCCAACTGTATGTTGCCTACAAAGGACTCACTTCACCTATGAAGACACACATATACTGAAAGTAAAGGGATAGAAAAAGATACTCCACGCAAATGGAAACCAAAAGAGAGCAAGAGCAGCTCTACTTAGATAAAATAAACTTTAAAACCTTAAGTCAAAAACCGTAAAAAGAGACAAATAAGGTCACCACATAAAAATAAAGGGATCGGCCGGGCGCGGTGGCTCAAGCCTGTAATCCCAGCACTTTGGGAGGTCGAGACGGGCGGATCACGAGGTCAGGAGATCAAGACCATCCTGGCTAACACAGTGAAAGCCCGTCTCTACTAAAAAATACAAAAAACTAGCCGGGCGAGGTGGCGGGCGCCTGTAGTCCCAGCTACTCGGGAGGCTGAGGCAGGAGAATGGCGTAAACCCGGGAGGCGGAGCTTGCAGTGAGCCGAGATCCGGCCACTGCATTCCAGCCTGGGCGACAGAGCAAGACTCCGTCTCAAAAAATAAAAATAAAAAATTTAAAAAAAGGGATCAATTCAGCAAAAAGATACAACAATTGTAAATATATATTCACCCAACATTGGGATACCTAAATATGTAAAGCAATATTAATAGAGGTAAAAGGAGACACAGGTTGCAATATAATAAGAGTAGGGGAATTAAACACCCCACTTTCAGCAATGGACAGATAATCCAGACAGAAAATCAATAAGGAAACTAAACTCTAGACCAAATGTACCTAACACATGTACACAGGACATTCCATCCAACAGCAGAAGAATACATTATCTTATATATAGAAAACCCTAAGGACTACATTGAAAGTCTGTTAGAACTAATAAATTAATTCAGTAAAGTTGGAGGATCGATATACACAATCAGTAGCATTTCTACACAGTAACAGTAAACTATCCCAAAAACAAGTCAAGAAAACAATCTCATTTACAATAGCTAAAAAAAGATAAAATACTTAAGAATAAATTTAAGCAATGAAGCGAAAGAGCTCTACACTAAAAACTATAAAAGATTAATGAAAGAAATTGAAGAAGAAATGAGTAAATGGAAAGATATTTCATGTTAATGGATTGGAGGAATCAATGTTATTAAAATGTCCATGCTACCAGAGCAATCTACAGATTTAATGCAATCCCTATAAAAATTCCAATGACGGTTTTCACAGAAATAGAAAAAACAATCCTTAAATACCTTTGGGGAAGAAAAAACAATCCCAAAATTTGTACAGAATCAAAAAGAAACTGCTCAATGATAAGAAAACAAATAACCCACTTAAATAATAGGCAAAGAATCTGAATAGACATTTCTCTAGGGAAGACATACAAATGGCCAACAGCTATATGCAAACATGCTTAATTTCAGGAATCATCAAGGAAATGCAAATCAAAACCACGATGAGATATTACCTTCTGGCCAGGCGCTAACGCCCATAAATCCCAGCACTTTGAGAGGCCGAGGCAAGTGGATCACCTGAAGTCAGGAGCTCAAGACAAGCCTTTCCAACATGGTGAAACCTTGTCTCTACTAAAAACAAAATTGTGCTGGGTGTGGTAGTGCATGCCCATAATCCCAGCTACTCAGGAGGCAGAGGCAGGAGAATTGCTTGAACCCGGGAGGTGGAGGTTGCGGTGAGCCTAGATTTTGCCACTGCACTCCAGCCTGGGTGACAAGAGTGAACCTCTGTTTCAAAAAAAAAAAAGAGATATTACCTTCCATCTGTTAGAATGGCTATTATCAAAAAGATGAAAAATAACTAGCATTGGTGAGGATGAGGAGAAAAGGGAAATCTTTCACACTGTTGGTGGGAATGTAAATTAGTACAGCTATTATAGACAACAATATGGAAGCTCCTCATAAAACCTAAACAAAATTACCATATGATCCAGCACTCCCACTACTGGGTATATATCCAAAGTAATTGAAATCATCGTGTTGAAGAGACGCCTCTACTCTCATGTTTATTGCAGCATTATTCACATGGGTAAGATATGGAAATAACCATAATAGCCATCAATCCCTTTGTGGGATTGTTTCCATTGGTATGTGCACCTTTATTAGTTTTTATTGACTTGGCTATTTTGCAGCTTGGTAGGGAGGTAGAGGTTAACTTTTCGAAAACTAATAGTAAGGAAAATGGTTTCTGTCTGAGAGCAAGACCAAGGATAGCAATACAAATAAAATTTGTCAAGAGACACAACTGATTTATCTCTGGCAAAGAAAAGATAACCCTGAAGTAGAAATCCCAACTTCCAATATCACAGTTTATTACTCAGGATATTAACCCAACTTTAATCCATTAGCAACCTCTTTTCAGCCTTCATTTGGCTGAATTATTATTTTAAAAGTCTCTTGAAATTCTCCTTTTAATTAGTTGTAACATTGATAACATTGTATAGGTCACTGAAAAAGACCTTCCTTGACCAAATTTTAGTCAGGCTCCTCTGATTCCTCTTTTTGATTAGGCCTCCACCTTGGCCCCTATCCTGTCTTTGGCCTGTAAAGTCTAGTCTTAGCAAACAGTCCTGCTATTCAGTTTAGTGTGAATTCCGCCAGCCTTGATATTGATCAAGTTACTCATTTCTCACCTTTGAATTTCTCACCTTGATGTCTAAGTCTTTGGCCTCCATTAAGTAAGAATCTTTTAAGGCCTGTTTAGCATATAGCCCCTACTCCTATTAGTAACTTTTCCTCCCTCCCTTCCTTCCTTCTTTCCTTCTCCCCTACCCTTAATGTCTTCTATTAGTAATTTTCTTTCTTTGAAATTTCAAATTTCTTTGAAAGTGATCTTGATCATAGCTCACTGAAGTCTCAAATTCCTGGGCAGAAGCGATCCCCCTGCCTAGGCCTCCCAAAGCACTGGGATTACAGGCCCGAGCTGCCCCACTTTGCCCATTCTCTTAGTAATTTTCCATCCACTGATACCCCCACACTCTGCTCCTTGGCTTTAAATTTCTAGCTGTCTTTGTTGATTTGGAGTTGAGCCCAATCTCTCACCCCTATTGTAACAGTCTGAATAAAATTCTCCCTTGCTGTTTGAACGAGTATCAGAATAATTTTTCTCTTTAAAATTATCTTTCATCATTAGTTAATGGAATAAAATCTTGACACATGTGGATTTTATATTTGCATGACATATATTTTAGTTTTTGAAAAATATTTTAGCAAAAGTCAGTTTAGTGAGGCCTTACTTAACTGCCCAGTCTAAAAATAGAACGTCTCCACCGCTTCATTGCTTTTGTTTTTTCCTCACTCTGTACATGGGATTGTGCTGGTTATCTCCTTCACTGGCAAGTCAGCTCACCTAGCTGGGGCTTTGTCTATTTACCGTTGTGTTCGCAGTGGACACTCAGTGTTAAGATTCAAGGAACGAATGCCTGGATGAGTGGTATCCGGGCTCACAGGTAACCTCACAGCCAACCGGGAGGACCCTGCCAGAGCTGCTCTGCAGTGCGAGTCCCGGGCCTTCCCACTGGACGCTGTAAACGCAGCCTGACCGCCCTCACCTCAGCCCGGGCCGCCAGGCCCCTCCGACCTGGGACTTCCCGATCCCGCCGTTATCGCCAACCGTATCTGTGTGGTTTCCTGGAGGAAGCGCGGTGGACCTTGAGGGGAGGGTATGCGCAGGAACAATCAAGCAGAAAGCCGCTATCATAATGATGATAACGAAGACAAAAGCATCCATCTGTCACTTTGTGGCAACCGTTTTTCCAACTACTCTCCAAGTAGTAACTGCTTGTCAGACACTTTCCCCAGCGAGGGTCGGAGTGTGAGGCGGAAGCTGGTGCTTTGCTTTTCTCAGGCATTGTCCTGCGTTTGCGGGGCCAGGCGCTGGCATACGGTCACTAACCCCGGTCGTTAGCTTCGATTCCCGGCCTGGGAGAGCGCTATGGGCCACACCGGGCTGCGTTGCAGTCGCAGCTTTCTCCAGAGCTCCGCCGGGAACGGGAAGCGCTGAAAAGTCGCGACCAGTCAGCAGGATTCCCGCGGCCGCAACACGGGTGTGACGCGACAGGCCGACACCAGGGAACGCAATTACGAGAGGAAGTGACAGGCGCTTCGCTTCCGAGTGTCAGGATGGCCGAGTGGTCTAAGGCGCCAGACTCAAGGTAAGCACCTTGCCTACGGGCGTTCTGGTCTCCGGATGGAGGCGTGGGTTCGAATCCCACTTCTGACACATTCGTTTTAATGATATTTTATTCCCTTGAAGAAACCCCAGAATTTCCCCTGACTCTGTTGGTATTTTATTGTCTTCTCCAGGACGAAAGTTACAACTCATCTTTGCTGCCTAGTTTTCCCTATCTGCCGCAGCCGGGGGGTACTACCAAGGGGAGCGAAACGCGGTCAGCGCATTCCCAAATATCGCGAGAAAACCGCGTCCAACCGTACGTCTCTATAGGATACACGTCACAGGGTATTTATTTAGTATAGAATGTTGCTAAGCCACTTACCATGGCTTCCCTGGTGGTCTAGTGGTTAGGATTCGGCGCTCTCACCGCCGCGGCCCGGGTTCGATTCCCGGTCAGGGAAAGGAAGCTTTTTAAAATTCTTTTAAAGACTCTAGGGCTAACCCGTAGGCAATTCTCCTAGAGTCAGCTGTGACGATCTCTAAACAAAGGGCAAAATGCATCTGGTTTCCTTATTTTGCAGAGTAGTTACCTGAAATGGACTCTACTACGGTTTATGAGTGCAGTCTATGTAGTCAATGTCTTTACTCATGCATATCTTAAGAACGGAGAAAGGATGCCAGCAGCACAAAATGATCCAGAAAGATAGCTCTGGGGATGCCAAAAATGGCTGGTCTTAAAATTATGTCACAGGCTTCAAAAAGTCTCTCTAGGTGTCCAAAGGGGCGGGTCAGGGCCGGTCCCAGCTCCTTAACGACGATGCTTGGGTAATTGTCGCTATGGAAAGAGATTAGGTGCTTCTCCATCACCCCAGCATCTATCTTTTCATTTTTTAAATAAGCAAAGATAATTGAAATAATGCCACAACCAACCCTGGTTTCTCTTTACCTGTTAATATTTTGTCACATTCTCTCTTCTCTCTTCTCTCTCTCTTGCAAGGTAGATAGATAGATAGGTAGATAGATAGGTATAGATAGATGATAGATAGATAGATCGGTCAATAGATAGGAGAGAGAGAGAGAGAACGAACTTCCCTATTGCATTTGGAAGTTGAGATCTGTATGGCCGGGCGCGGTGGCTCACGCCTGTAATCCCAGCACTTTGGGAGGCCGAGACGGGCGGATTCACGAGGTCAGGAGATCGAGACCATCCTGGCTAACACGGTGAAACCCCATCTCTACTAAAAATACAAAAAATTAGCCGGGCGTGGTGGCGGCGCCTGTAGTCCCAGCTACTCGGGAGGCTGAGGCAGGAGAATGGCGGGAACCCGGGAGGCGGAGCTTGCAGTGATCGGAGATCACGCCACTGCTCTCCCAGCGAAAGAGCGAGACTCCATCTCAAAAAAAATGCAAGTTGAGATCTGTGAAACCTTCCCCCCAACTTGCAAGTCGCAGATATGACATTACTCCATGTCACACCTAAGAAAATTGACATTAACATGCTATCATATGCTAGTCTACATTCTAATTTTTCCCAATTGGTCTTAAAATGTATTTTATAGATGCTTTTAGTTTTTATTCTAAGTTTTTTATTGCCCATTTTTTAAAATTTGGGAAGCCTGTGAAAATTATTTTAATAATTAAAAACTCCTAAATCACATTTAAGTTCTATCTTCTTAACATTTTGTAATATTATGAGCCTATACTCCTAATTTGTTACTGTTTTCCGAAGTTTTATTTCTCTCTGGGTACCTTTTTCAGATCTCCAGGCAAAGGCTGTGTTATCATACACTCTACACGATCAGACAGAACCAGGTCCATGCACGTTTGTGTTTTACACAGTGTTTACAATCAAATAGGCCTGTTTTAACTTCCTGAATTTCTGCTTCTTGTACTACTGAAATGACTAGTTTCAAATAATTCAAATTGCTACAAATATTATAGAAATTTTCTTATATAATATTTATCTATTTATCAAGTGGTGGTAAGTCTGGTAAAATGAGCTGTTTGTCACATCCTTGTTCCTAGAGCTGTATACATTGTGCTTGAATGTATGTGACTTTAAACTATTCTTTTTTTTTTTTTTTTTTTTTTTTTCTTTTCTTTTCTTTGAGACGGAGTTTCGTTCTTGTTGCGGAGGCTGGAGTGCAATGGCGTGATCTCGGCTCCCAGCAACCTCTGCCTCCCTGGTTCAAGCGATTCTTCTGCTTCAGCCTCCGGAGTAGCTGGGATTACAGACATGCACCACCACGCCCCGCTAATTTTGTATTTTTAGTAGAGACGGGATTTCTCCATGTTGGTCAGGCTGAGTCTCGAACTCCCGACCTCAGGTGATCCGCCTGCCTCGGCCTCCCAAAGTGCTGGGATTACAGGCATGAGCCACCAAGCCCGGTCTAAACTGTTCTTTTATTAAAAATATTTTGACTCTCCTAGGTGTTGATTTGTAAATTAATCTTAATAGATTAATTAGAATAGGTTCTAATACTTTAGGTGGAGGGTTTGTTATTCCTTTGGTCCACTGTGGTTTCCAGTGTTGTGCTCTTAAGCAATGTGTCTTATTCTAGCATCCTGTCTTATTGAGACCATCCTGATCCAAATAAGAATAATGTCTTATTCCAGCATTATGCAAGGTTCAGGGTCCCATCGTTTAACCTTGCATTTTGTAAAAGAGATGTCTCTAGCTATAAATATAGGTAAATGGAGACTAGTCTTGTTCTATTTTGTTGAATAGGGAGTTGAACTGACCATGTAACCATATTCCATGACCCACTGGATGGTTGGGTCATGGAGAAAACTAATTTGACATACCTGGGTCTGTTCTTGTGACTTTATCCATATTTATTTTAGTTCCTAGTGTTTCCCACCAGTAAACTGATTTAAATTGTATGCTATCTCTGTATCTTTGAAATAAAAGTTTGGATCATTCTGAATTTCCATTGGTCACATTGGAAAAACAACTTGATTTTGTACATATTTGGTTTTTCTAGTAAATTTGTCTAATATAGTCATATTTTTTGGTTCTTTTATGTAAATAATGTGCTGCTAATCTCTGTCATTTTGTATGTGATTGTAAATGGTCCAAATACTGTGGTGAGTTAGATTGTAGCAGATTATAGGTCTCTAGTCTGTGAGTACATGTGAATATTAATTGTCCCCAAAAATCGGCCGGGCGCCGGTGGCTCACGCCTGTAATCCCTGCACTTTGGGAGGCCGAGGCGGGCGGATCACGAGGTCAGGAGATCGAGACCATCCTGGCTAACACGGTGAAACCCCGTCTCTACTAAAATACAAAAAAATTAGCCGGGCACGGTGGCGGGCGCCTGTAGTCCCAGCTACTCGGGAGGCTGAGGCAGGAGAATGGCACGAACCCGGGAGCGGAGCTTGCAGTGAGCCGAGATGGTGCCACTGCACTCCAGCCTGGGCGACAGAGTGAAGACTCCGCCTCAAAAAAAAAAAAAAAAAAAAAAAAAAAAAAAAAAAATTGTCCCCAAAAATCACATGTAATATTCACATGTACAAACAAAAGTTTGGTTGTAATTTATTAAAACAATACTTGTATCCAGCGGTGTCCAGGACCACCATGAGTTTCTGGAAGATGCTGACCCCCAGCAAACAATAAATTTAGTAGGAATTTTGTATGTTGTTGTAGCTACTGTGATGATTAGGAATTGGTGTGGTTTTCATGGTTATGTCCAAAATAAGCCTGTTTTAGTTTCTGTTACACGCCATCATAGAGTGAAGTTTCCAGTTATGATGACATATCTGTCTATGTTTTCTATAAAGTCTTGGCCTAAATGTGGTTTGTATGTATTGTGGCCAAGTTTCCCATGGCTCACTGCAGCCTCGACCTCTGAGGCTCAAGAGATCCTCACACCTCAGCCTCCCCAGCAGTTGGGACTACAAGCATGCACACAAATTTATTTAATATGTATCCACAGGAGCCTTCAGAATAAAGACCCAGCCTCCCAATGCCATACAGAAGCTTATGTACCATCTTGAGGTTACAGAAATAATGGGGGCTTGGATCCTGGTAAAACAGGTTATGGGAGGGGGAAAAGAAGGATTCTATTTAAGGGGCAATAAATGATTACTAGGGAGACTGATTGGATCAGGGAACAGAAATTAACTTGGAAATAGTTCTCTTTGGAATTTAAATAATCCTTGGATACAGTCATTATCTTGAGAAAGAGTGTGTTATTATGATGGCTAATAGAGGGTGAATGAGAAAGGTGATAAGATCAGTCGAGAAACTACACAAATTTGTAGGCACGTTGTCTCAAGTGAGTAAAGTATTTGATTATTCTGCTGATGGCTAGAAGTGATGTTGAGGTTAAAAATATGGGGTTAGTGGCAAGTAAAATTGAACTGAAGTACACTTTCCATTAATTTTATGGAGAGTATTAATGCAATGACTAAAACAGTGTAGCACCAATATTGCAGAAAGTGTGGTAACAAATCTAGGTCTAGTAGAATTTGGAGAAAGGTTGGAGAATGGGGAATTGTAACTTTCCTCTTTTTTCTCTAGTCCAGTAAGTATTTCTGCGACCATTGGCCATGATGTCCTGTTGGGAAATAGTATTGTCATTTAGTTTAGTGCTCACCTTATGAGTTATACTCTTTGTATCATTGTTTTCCGTATCTTTTTTTATTTTTATTTTTATTTATCTATTTATTTATTTATTTATTTATTTATTTATTTATTTATTTATTTTTGAGACGGAGTCTCGCTCTGTCACCCAGGCTGGAGTGCAGTAGCAGGATCTCGGCTCATTGCAACCTCCACCTCCCGAGTTCCAGCGAGTCTCCTGCCACAGCCTCCTGAGTAGCTGGGACTACAGGGCCTGCTACCACGCCCGGCTAATTTTTGTATTTTTAGTAGAGGCAGGGCTTCACTATGTTGGCCAGGCTGATCTCGATCTCCTGACCTCCTGATCTGCCCACCTCGGCCTCCCAAAATGCTGGGATAACAGGCGTGAACCACCACGCCCGGCCTCTATATCCTTCGTGACCATTAAAGGCAGTTGATTAAGGTAAGAGTGGGGCTTGCTCTTATAAAGTCTTTCTTTCTTATTTAAATTAAAACATCCCAGGTTAAGAGCTTGTTGGAATGTGCTCATTTTGTCTAAGGTTTTAAGTTCTCTTTTCGGTAGCCATTTAATCTCTCCTTATATTCTGCTGCACTGGGATTAAAAGGTACTTGGAAATTCCATTGTATAAACCATTTATCTGCTAATGCTTCTGTAGTCTTTGATGTAAAATTACTTTCCTGGTTACTTTAAATTATTTTGGAAGCTCCATAGTACACTGCCCAATTTTCTATGGCTAAGATGGTGTATTTGGCAAACGAGTGGCTCGCCACTATTGTTATGCCAATCTCTGTATATGTATCCACTGTTGTTACTGCATATTTTTGTTGGTTGGGGTGATTTAATGGTCTTATAAAATCTATCTGTGGGCAGAAGTTAAAGGTGTTGGGTTTGTATGTATCTATGGTTTAGTGTATCCATATTTCTCCAGGTTAGTTTTACATTGCTCACAATTAGCTATATAGCCTTTTAAATTTGATGTCTTGTCACCTTTTGATTTCTGTCTTAACAGCCATCTGAACAGTGAGTGTGTGCCTAAATGTCCTTTCTGCTTATGTAATTATATGAATGTTTGTGGAGTGTAAGCTGCTTACAGCGTCTGTTTAATTTTAAATTCATCTTTCTGTTTTATTATAGTTCCTGGGGGTACTTGGGGTATGTCCCATTCATAGTCTGATTTTCTTCTGAGTTGTAGAGGTGGTAATGAACGTCTTCATGAGTTGTGTGGATTTCTGTGTAGCTTCAATTTGGGTACGTTTTGTGTGTCAATTGTTATGTTCCTTGTTAATTCATCTAATTATCTATTAAATTGGTGGCCTTTGAATGATCTTTTTGTTTTTTGTTTTTTGAGATAGGATCCTTCTCTGTCACTCAGGCTTGAGTGCAGTAGCATGGTCTCAGCTCATCGCAGCCTCAACCTTCCGGGCTCAAACAATTCTCCTGCCTCAGCCTTACAAGTAGCTGTGACTACAGGTGTGTGCCACCACGTATGGCTAATTTTTTTCTTATCTTTTGTAGAGACAGGGGCCTTGCTGTGTTGCCCAGGCTGGTCTCCAAATCCTGTGCTTAAGCAATCTTCTCACTTCAGCCTCCTGAAGTGTTGGGATTACAGGCATGAGCCACTGTGCCCGGCCTAAGTTATCTTTTTGGTATGCTGATATGTGTCATAAATATCTTAATTCTCTTTGATGATTGATATAGTTCCTCTCAGTAAGATTTGGACCATATGTCATTGTCATTAATTTTACAATTATTTTGTTTCCATTTGTGTGATTATGGGGCTACTTTGTTGTGACTCCTCATGAATTTGTGAGTATATACACATATATCCACTCCTTCGATTTTCTGATACTGAGTGTCCAACTGCTGTGACAACTGCAATCAGTTCTGCATGCTGTGGAGAGAGTAATTCATTTGACTCCTTCAGGATTATATGGTCCTGGAGTCTGAGTGCTGCTGCTGTTCACTGGGTCTGGCCTTTTGGGTCATGGAAGCTGATCCTCCGTCAACCAGGTGTTAGGCAAGACATTAAACTCGACCAGGACACATTTTACTATATTGTCACGATTTTTCTTGTCTGCAGAATAAATTTTGGCAAATCTATTTCAGTCTTGTGAATCTGCTCCCTGAGAAGAACTGTTTGACCCTCAAAGCTGGTGTCTCCACCCTGGATGTATCCGTTCCGTGTGAGTAGTTTTGGATCAATTTGGATACCTGTTGGTTTTCCAGGACTCAATTTTATCCAATGGAGAAAAGGCATATGGCATTTTATTGTAATGTTGTTGCCAGTCAGATGCTTAGTGTTTGTTAGGGCTTCATGTATAAGCCGTACGTATTTTTGAATGGGCTGTATTTGTTGTTCGAGTATGGGAATTTTGCTGTCTGAAATCCAACCAGACGGAAGATTTAGAATCTGATTTCTATGTCCATAATGATCACGTTCTATTTTCATCACTCATCAGGACTTTCAACCCAAGTTGTGAATCTGAAGATGGGTAATGCAGTCTTTGAAATGCGCTAATGTAGTCTTTGAGTGTTTTAGTTCTTGTCCCTATGTGAAGTCTTGGGATTTTCCAGGTATATTAGTTCCAAGATGATGTTTAAGTAAGGTGGACATCGTCTCCAGTGTCCAGATAAAACTGTTAGTCTTTGTGCTTCTTGTTTGTTTTTGGCAGCTTAAGGGCTTTTATTTTATCTGTTACTGTGGTTGAGATTTTTCTCCCTTCTGATAATCATCAGACTCCTAAAAATTTGCAGTTGCTGCCTGGGCTTGTGTTTTTATCTGTATTAATAGTCTATCCCAATAATCTTAAATGTGTTATTCATTGGGATTTTTTCCTGTTTAATTTGTTCCTAGTCGTTATTTACCATTATGATGTTATCTGTGTATAATATTATTAGTGACTTGTAGCACGATGTGTCCACCACTGGGTTACTTAAGGGTGTGCGTCTGCTGCCTGAACCCTGAAGGCTGAGCAGGGAGCCAAAGCCAGGGTGCCCAGCCTAGGAGCAGGTGTCCCTGAGAGCCCAGACATGCCGTGGAGTATCTGAGAATCTTCCGAGAAAACAGTCTCATTGCTTAAACACGGTAGGCAAAGAGCCAGAAAATTAGCTTAAGCAGTTTAGAAATGAGAGGTGGTGTGGATCTCCAGAACTTTCCTACACCATGCAGGAGTCCCTGTATGTAAGTCCTAATACATTCATTTCCTTCTCGAACTGGACTTGTCCAAGTCATTCTTTGGTTTCTTGGTTTCTTTCCAGTTTGGGGGATGCACGTCACAGTCCCAAGTTTTTCTTGTTATAGATGTGTACATATATATATATATATATATATATATTTTTTTTTTTTTGAGACGGAGTCTTGCTCTGTTGCCCAGGCTGGAATGCAGTGGCCGGATCTCAGCTCACTGCAACCTCCACCTCCCGGGTTCCAGCCATTCTCCTGCCTCAGCCTCCCCAGTAGCTGGGACTACAGGCGCCGCCACCACGCCCGGCTAATTTTTTGTATTTTTAGTAGAGACGGGGTTTTGCCGTGTTAGCCAGGATGGTCTCAATCTCCCAACCTCGTGATTCGCCCACCTCGGCCTCCCAAAGTGCTGGGATTACAGGTGTGAGCCACCGCGCCCGGCCAGATGTATATTTTGATTGGTCTATGTGTGATGATAACATGGAGTGAACTATTACTGAACTATTTAGATATCCCTGTGGTAATCTTTTGAATTGGTATTGTTTACCTTCCCATGTAAAATTGGTATATTCCTGGCTTTCTTTATTTATTGGTGTGGCAAAGAACACATCTGACATGTCTATGATTGTATAGAATTTGTCACTATGATTAATGATCTTATTAATGAGCTCTTCTACATCTGGTAATGCTCTTAGCATTTTAGTTGAGACTTAATTTAAATTTCTAGAGTCAATAGTTAATCGATAGCTCCTGTTTCTTTTTAAGACAGGCCATACTGAACTATTAAAGTTATTTGAAATGACAGTTGTTCCTCGAGTAGTTCTACAATCTTTGTTGTTATTTCTTTAAGTCCTTTCTTTAACGAGTACTGTTTGGTGCATGTAGCCTGCTGTGGTGTAGGCAGTGTTATGGACTTCATTTTCATTTGTACTAGGTTAGAAAATTTTAGTTCATTTAGTTTCTTAGTAGACCATCATAAGTTAAAAAGCTTTGGAATCAGATTCGTTTCTGTAATGTCTTATAATCTGGACAAGCAGTAAGAAGTGCAGGGTATAGCTTTAGAGTCACAGAACAGACCGAAAGCCTCAAGTTGATTTACCCCTGAGTCCTTCTGTATGAATGTTTATGTCAGAATGTGGTGCATTGTATTTTAGAAAGCTTACTTGTGATCCAGAGCCTTAAAAAAATGGTATGTATGTATATATTTGTCAATTTGTATATAGCTAATTGTCCATATGGTCTGTTATCCCCAGGTTTGAGCATTATATCCCGCACCTGGAGGGTTTCTAGTTTTTAAAGAGTTTTGTTTGTTTGTGAGTTTGTTTTTTGAGACAGAGTTTCACTCTTGTTGCCCAGGCTGGAGTGCAATGGCGGGATCTCGGCTCACCGTGACCTGTGCCTCCCGGGTGCAAGTGATTCTCTTGCCTCAGTCTCTTCAGTAGCTGGGATTACAGGCATGCCCACTACGCCTGGCTAATTTTGTGTTTTTGGTAGAGACGGGGTTTCACCATGTTGCTCAGGCTGGTCTCGAACTCCCGACCTCAGGTAATCTGCCTGCCTCGGCCTCCCAAAGTGCTGAGATTACAGGCGTGTGCCACTGCACCCTGCCGTGTGCCTATTTTTAAATGGAGTTATTTGTTTTTTGCTTGTTGATTTGTTTCAGTTTCAGTTCCTTATAGATTCTGGATATTAGACCTTTTTCAGATGTATAGTTTGTGAGTATTTTCTCCCAAACTGTGCACTCTGCTGATAGTTTCTTTTTTTCTTTCTTTCTTTCTTTTTTTTTTTTTTTTTGAGACAGAGTCTCGCTCCTGTCGCCCTGTCACCCAGGCTGGAGTGCAGTGGCACGATCTCGGCTCACTGCAACCTCAGCCTCCCGGGTTCAAGTGATTCTCCTGCCTCAACCTCCCGAGTAGCTGGGACTATAGGCGCCCGCCACCACGCCCAGCTACTTTTTTTGTATTTTTAGTAGAGACGGGGTTTCACCGTATTAGCCAGGATGGTCTCGATCTCCTGACCTCGTGATCCACCCGCCTCGGCCTCCCAAAGTGCTGGGATTACAGGCGTGAGCCGCCGCGCCCAGCCCTAGTTTCTTCTACTGTGCAGAAGCTCTTTAGTTTAATTAGGTCCCACCTGTCAATTTTTGTTTTTGTTGCAATTGCTTTTGAGCACTTAGTCATAAATTATTTGCTAAGGCTGATATCCAGAAGAGTATTTCCCAGGTTTTCTTCTAGGATTTTTATAGTTGGAGGTCTTGTATTTAAATATTTAATCCGTCTTGAATTAATTTTTGCATATGGTAAAAGGTAGGGTCCAGCTTCATTTTCTGCATATGGCTAGTAAGGCGCCAAATTTGTGTTAAACTGTGTTATGAAAAAACCAAACTCTGTAAAATATTTTAAAGTGGTTTATTCTGAGTCAATATAAGTGATTTCAGCCCAAGGAAACACATTCTCAAAGAGTCTTGGGAAAGTGCCCTTGAGGTGATCAGATTACAGTTTTTTGTTTTTGTTTTTGTTTTAAGACAGAATCTGGCTCTGTAGCCCAGGCTGGGGTGCAGTGGCGCCATCTTGCCCCATTGCAACCTCCACCTCCTGGGTCCCGGTTCAAGCAATTCTCCTGCCTTAGCCTTGTGAGTAGCTGGGATTACAGGCACGCACCACCATACCCAGCTAATTTTTGTATTTTTAGTAGAGACGGCGGTTTCACCATTATGGCCAGGCTGGTCTTGAACTCCTGACCTCGTGATCTGACCCCCTCATTGTAGCTTTTTAAAACATTTTCAGGAGGCAAGAGTTACAGGCAAAGATATAAATCACTACATGGAAGGTATACATTGGTTTGGCCTGAAAAGGTGGGCTATCTTGAAGCAGGGGCTTATATGTTATAGATATATTCACAGATTCTTTAATTTCAATTGGATTAGTAAAACTCTGTCTAAAACTTGGAATCAGCAGAAAGAAATGTTTTAAGTTAGGATAATAATGCTATGTAACAAGATTGATGACCTGCAGGTGTGACTTAAATCATGCCTGGCACGGTCTTAGGTCTTTTTTTTTTTTTTTTTTTTTTTTTTTTTGAGACGGAGTCTCGCTCTGTTAGCCCAGGCTGGAGTGAGTGGCGCGATCTCGGCTCACTGCAAGCTCCCCCGCCGGGTTCCCGCCATTCTCCTGCCTCAGCCTCCCGAGTAGCTGGGACTACAGGCGCCGCCACCTCGCCCGGCTAGTTTTTTTGTATTTTTTAGTAGAGACGGTTTCACCGTGTTAGCCAGGATGGTCTCGATCTCCTGACCTCGTGATCCGCCCGTCTCGGCCTCCCAAAGTGCTGGGATTACAGGCTTGAGCCACCGCGCCCGGCCGAAAATATTTTAGACTTATAGAAAAGTTACAAAAATTATTTAAAAATAGGCTTCACTCAGCTTATCCTAAGGCTAACGTTTTACCTGATCATAGTATTGTTTCCAAAACCAGAAAGTTGTCATTGATACAACGCAATTGACTACAATACATGCCTTACTCAAATTTCCCCAGCTTTCTCACTCATGTTTAATCCAGGATCCCACACTGCATTTGATTGTCACAGCTTCTTAATCTCTTTCCATCTCTGACGGTTCCTCAGTCTTTCCTTGTCTTTTTAGACCTTGGCACTTGCTAGGAGTTCTACTCAGTTGTCTTGTTGAATGGCCCTGAGTTTGAGTTTGTTGGCTGTTTGTTCATTATTAAATAGAGGACATGCATTTGGCAAAAGTGCCACAGAAGTTATATTGTATGCTTCCTAGAGCATTATATCAGGAGGCATATAACACCAATCCATCTTGTTAGTAATGATGTTAATCTTAATTAGCAAAACTGAGTTTTCAGTTAGGAGATGATGGGGTCGAAACACACCAAACTGGTAGAATGCTCCAGCCTGGACAAGAAACTGGCTTGATGGAAGCCAATAGCTTTGTAAAAAATTAAATTTTAATTTCAAATTCAGGGGGGGTACTTGTGCAGGTTTATTATTAGGTTGGTGCAAAAGTGATTGCGATTTTTGCCATTACATTCAATGGCAAAACCCACAAACACTTTTGCACTAACCTAATACAAGGGCAGATTGTGTGATGCTGAGGTTTGGGCTTCTGATGATCCCATTACCCAAAGAGTGAACATAGTACTCAATAGGAAGGTTTTCAGCCCTTGCTCCTCTCCCTCACTCCCTCCTTTTGGAGTCCCCAGTGTCTGTTGTTCTAACTTTATGTCCATGTGTACCCAGAGTTTAGCCCCCACTAATAAGTGACAACACATGATATTTGCTCTTCTGTTTCTGTGTTAATTCCCTTAGGATAATGACCTCCAGCTGCATACGTGTTGCTGCAAAGGACATAATTCTATCCTCTTTTTATGGCAGTATAGTACTCCATGATATATATGTACCACATTTTCTTAATGCAATCCACTGTTGATGGTCATCTAGTTGATTCTATGTCCATGCTATTGTGAATAGTGCTGCAATAAACTTATGAGCTCAGGTGTCCTTTTGGTGGAACAATATATTTACCCTTGAATATGTACCAGTAATGGAATTCACGGGTTGAAGGGTAGTTCTAGGTTCCTTGAGAAATCTCCTAACTGCTTTCTACAGGGGCTGAACTAATTTACATTCCCACATAAGCATTCCCTTTTCTCCACAGCCTTGCCAGCATCTGTTATATTGTTACTTTTTAGTGATACTCATTCTGACTGGTGTGAGATGATATCTCATTGTGGTTTTGATTTGTATTTCTCTGATAGTGATGTTGAACTTTTTTTTACGTATTTGTTGGCTGTGTTTATGTCTTCTTTTGAAAATTGTCTATTCATGTCCTTTGCCCATTTTTTAATGGAGTTATTTGTTTTTTTGCTTGTTGATTTATTTCAGTTTCTTACAGATTCTGGATATTAGACCTTTGTCAGATGTATAGTTTGTGAATATTTTCTCCCATTCTGTAGGTTGTCTGTTTATTCTGTTGATAGTTTCTTTTGCTGTGCAGAAGCTCTTTAGTTTAATTAGGCCCCACTTGTCAATTTTTGTTTTTGTTGCAATTGCTTTTGAGCACCTAGTCATAAATTATTTGCCAAAGCAAATGTCCAGAAGTGTATTTCCTAGGTTTTCTTCTAGGATTTTTTATAGTTTGAGGTCTTACATTTAAATCTTTAATTCATCTTATTTTTTGTATATGGTGAGAAGTAGGAGTCTAATTTCATTCTTCTGCATATGGTTAGCCAGTTTTCCCAGTACCATTTATTGAATAGGGAGTCCTTTTCCCATAAGCACTGGCTTTGATGCATTCTAAGTGTTTCTTACTTTTGACCATGACCTATAATAACAACAATAGCAAGAATGATAAAAATAAAAAATAAAAGACATAGGCTGGGAACGATAGCTCATGCCTGTAATCGCAGCACTTTGGGAGGCCAAGGTGGGCAGATCATGAGGTCAGGAGTTCAAGACCAGCCTGGCCAACATGGTGAAACCTGTCTCTACCAAAAATACAAAAATTAGCTGGGTGTGGTGGTGCACACCTGTAACCCTAGCTACTCAGGAGGTTGAGGCAGGAGAATCGCTTGAACCTGGGAGGCAGAGGTTGCAGTGAGCCAAGATCATGCCACTGCATCCTAGCCTGGGTGACGGAGCAAGACTTCTCCATCTCAAAAAGAAAATAAATAAATAAATAAATAAATAAATAAATAAATAAATAAATAACACTTACTGAGCCGGACACTGTACTAAATGTTTTCCGTTTAATATTGTTTTCATTTAATTCTTATGACAAATTATGAGATAGGTACTGAGAGAGCAGGAGCACCGTCATCTCAAACAAACACTGCTACTTTAAGTTCCAGCTCCCTTTCTAGCTTCATGCATTTCAAGGAAATCACTTCTAACTACAAGCAACCAGAAGAGAGCAGACAGTAACACACAGATAAGACAGCTCGGGGACAGAGAAAGGCGGGGCAGAAGTCTCTTAGGTACTGCTAAACTTCACTCTCATACACTGGAGCTCCAGTAAAACAGCGGGCCTTAGTAAGCACATTCCTTTCCCTTCAGGTGCTCTAAGATAGGGAAGCTAAAGGCAGACTCGGGGATATGCCTGCAGCTGCAGAAAAATGTATGGGAACAGACACACAACTGTCCCTCCCAGATAAGCAAAACAAAGAGTCACAGAAGCAATCCAAGCCTCTGATAAACTCTCCCGCCCTGAATCCTTTTATTTCTTTTTTTTTTTTGAGACGAGTTTCACTCTTGTTGCCCAGGTTGGAGTGCAATGGCGTGATCTCAGCTCACCACAACCTCCGCCTCCCGGGTTGAAGTGATTCTCCTGCCTCAGCCTCCCAAGTAGCTGGGATTACAGGCATGTGCCACCATGCCCAGCTAACTTTGTATTTTTAGTAGAGATGGGTTTCTCCATGTTGGTCAGGCTGGTCTCGAACTCCTGACCTCAAGTGATCCACCTGACTCGGTCTCCCAAAGTGCTGGGATTACAGGCATGAGCCCCTGTGCCAGGCCTGAATCCTTAAAAACTCTTACCCTGTAAGAGAGTGCAGCTTCTGACCTAACTAGGTCAGAAGTCCCTCACGGGTTTGTTTTCTGAAATAAACCCGTCTACTGCCGAGCCACCCTTCGTCTTTCTCTCCTCTTTCTTTAATTCTTACAGGTACTATTATTGTGTTCACAGTTTTTATGTGAAGAAACAGATGCAATGGGATTCGGAATCTTGCCCAAGGTCACAAAGTTCCTACGAGCCAGTGTCAAGATGCAAGTTTAGGCTGCCTGGCTCCTGACTATTCCACACAAATCATGTGACCTCTTAACAGCCCAAGGGCTACAGAAGTAATCCATGTCATGAAAGGATCCCGCCCACCTACAATCACTCACCCCACACACTACATGCACCACACACATACCACATGCATACACATTATACACGCACCACACATA
This sequence comes from Chlorocebus sabaeus, assembly GCF_047675955.1. NCBI lineage: Eukaryota > Metazoa > Chordata > Mammalia > Primates > Cercopithecidae > Chlorocebus > Chlorocebus sabaeus. Next base: position 65,654 of record NW_027327872.1, on the reverse strand, counting down.
CCACACATCACAGATCACACATGCACCACACACACCACTCACCCCCACACACACCCACACCCAGCTACACTACAGACCACACACACTACACATCATACACTACACATCATACACTACACACACCCCCACACCACACATCACAGATACACACATGTACCACACACCACAACATACACCACACACCCCCACACACACCACACACCCCCACACACACCACACACCTCCCCACACATCCACAGCCCCCCATCACACTGCAGATGCTATGCATCCCAGATACACAGATGTACCACACACCACACCTCCCCACACCCCACACACACACCTCACAAACAGTACAACTCCCACACCCCACACACCAACACCTCTCTGCACACCACAAACATCACACATCACAGATACACACATTCACCACCCACCACGCACCCACAGTACACACACAGTCATGCACATACCACTCACAAATCACACTCACACATGGACGCATGCACAGTAACATAGACATACTCTGAAGAAAAGTTATGCAAACAAAATTTGTCTCTGTCAGGTGTGATGCTCCAAGATTTTGTTTTGTCTTTCATTTTATTTTCTAGAATGCTGCACACTGCCCACTACATTAATGGTTCTCGCAAGGTGGGGCAACCCTACCTGTAGCCAACTAGACTGAGATAACAGTATTAGCCTCTTCTCTATGTATCCAATTTGAGGCCAGACAACAGAGGGACCTGGGTGGGTGAGGACAGTGTAGACTGGCTGTGCTGTAGACATTTTTGAGAAAATTTGTGATTGTGAGTGGGGTATGTGGGTTATACTTTTTGGGTTTCATGATACAAATTCTGAGAATGCTTGATTCAATGATTTGTCATCTCTTTTGCTTAATAAGAGATATACACTTTGATGAAGAGCCACAAGAGAATGTCTAAAATACTTTTAAGAAATATTTTTGGGCTGGGCACAGTGGTGCACACCTGTAATCCCAGCCCTTTGGGAGGCTGAGGCAGGCGAATTGCATGAGCCCAGGAGTTCAAGACCAGCCTGGGCAACATGGCAAGAGCTCATCTCTACTAAAAATTTAAAAATCAGCCAGGCACAGATGCCCTGTATTTCTAGGTACTAGGGAGGCTGAAGCAGGAAGATGGCTTGAGCCCTGGAGGTCGAGGCTGCAGTGAGCCAAGACTGAGCCACTGTATTCCAGCCTGGGCAACAGAATGAGACCCTGCCTTTTTAAAAAAGAAAAAAAAAAAGTGTTTTTGAAGAAAAGTCCAATCTCTTGTAAATAAAGTCTTTATAGCTAATTTATACTTTCTAGGTAATGACTAACACAATGAAAACTAAGCTCTTTATGAGATCTTTGCAGTAAAGGGTTGATTCAGCAGAAAAAAAAGGCCTTGCCTGTGTCAACCCCAAATAACCAAAAGGATCAGAATCTAGTTTAAAGAGAGTTTATTCAAGCACAAAGTTGAGGATAGGCCTGCCTGGGAAGCACAGATTCCAAAGAATGGAAGTCACTGCTCCAAAGTGTAGAATTTGAGATTGCTTGTATAGACAAAGCGTGCAGAAGTGTAACAGACTTTCAACATCTTTCTATATAAGGGTTAATGCATAGTTATGACAATCTGAGTAGGTCAAGGTAGTCTTGTTCGTTCGTTCGTTCCTTCCTTCCTTCCTTTCCTTCCATCCTTCCTTCTTTCCTTTCTTCCTTTTACTTTCTTTCTTGGAAAGGCATATCTAGCATTCTACACTGAAGATGTAACGGTCATAGAGGGACTTAGGTGTCATCTGGTCTGAGTTAGGTACAGGACAATAAAGGAGGCAGTTAATCTAAACATCAGTGATTGGAAGGAGGGGTGAAGGTCTGGTTTCTGGTCTCCTAGTCATTTACAGAACAAGAACAACAATGAAGAGAGTCAAGCTATAATCTAAGAAGCACAATTGTAAACATTCTATGTGATTCAATCTCCAGGACTTAACTTCTCCTTTGGCATAATACATTTACAGGGTCCTGAAATTTTATTTTCTTTCACACCTGGCTATTAAGAGGCTACGTCTAAGCCCTTGGAATATCCTGCCTGATAAAAGTGTTTTTATTTACTTGGGGTTTGAGCTACCACGGACAGTCTATGTGAACAATATGATTTATGGTGTGGGTCTTGGCTCATGCAGTACCAACTTGGCCTTTGGATGGGTTGGAGACTCAGGTCCAGTAGACAATCATATCTATTTGACTCACCTCTGAGAGAAACTCTGGACACCCAGGCTTGAGCGTCCTTCCCTGGTTGACAATAGTCTATATGCATTGTCATACACTGTTGCTGGGAGAACTAAGCACTGTCCATACAACTGCGCAGGGAAAAGACAACTGGAAGTCTGTTGTGGTCTTTTCTGGATACTATATATGTTTTACCTTTGGTCATTTAATTTATTTTTCTCAGCTTTATTGAGGTATAACTGATATCCAGAAAATGGCACATAATGTACACAATTTGGACATAGGTACATACTCATGTTACCATCACCTCAATGAAGGTAATGAACACATCCATCGATTTCAGAAGTTTCCTTTTATCCCTTTGTTGTTGTTTTTGATAAGAACATTTAACATGAGAAAAATCCTCTAAAATTTTTAAGTGCACAATACCTTATTGTTAACTTATGCACTATGTTGTAAAGCAGTTCTTCAGAACTTATTTTATGTAACTGTAACTTTATTCCCATTGAATAACAACTCTCCATATCCCTCTCCCCCATCTCCTGGTAACCAGGATTCTATTGTCTACTTTTATATGTTTGACTATTTTAAATACCTCATATGAGAGGAATCAGGCAGTATCTGTCCTACTGTAACTGACTTATTTCATTTAGTATCATGTCTTTCAAGTCCATCTAAATGACTGCAAATGGTAGGATTTCCTTCTTTTTAAAAGGCTGAATAATAGTCTGTTGTTCGTATGTTTGTGTATACATATGTGCATTTTCTTTACCCATTCATCTCTCAATGGACATTTGGGTTGTTTCTATCTTGGCTATTGTGGATAATGCCACAATCAATGGGAGTGCAAATACCTCTTCAAGATTATAATTTTTATTCTTTTGGCTATATACCCACAAGTGTTATTGCTGGATTATTTGGCAGTTCTATTTTAATTCTTTTTTTCAGGAAACTCCATTCCATTTTCCATAATAGCTGTATTAATTCACATCTCCACCAACAATGTATAAGGGCTCCCTTTTCATTACATCTTTGACAATACTCTTTTCTTTTTCGTTGATTGATTGATTAAGGACATTCTAACAGGTATGAGATGATATTTCATTGTGGTTTTGATTCCTGTTTCTCTGATGATTAGTGATGTTGAGCATCTTTTTATATATCTGCTGGCCGTGGCCATTTGTAGGTCTTTGGAGAAACGTGTGTACTCAGGTCCTTTGCTCATTTTTTTTTTTTTTTTTTTTTTTTTTTTTTTGAGACGGAGTCTCGCTCTGTCGCCCAGGTTGGAGTGCAGTGGCCGGCTCTCGGCTCACTGCAAGCTCCGCCTCCCGGGTTTTCGCCATTCTCCTGCCTCAGCCTCCCGAGTAGCTGGGACTACAGGCGCCGCCACCTCGCCCGGCTACTTTTTTGTATTTTTTTTAGTAGAGACGGGGTTTCACCGCGTTAGCCAGGATGGTCTCGATCCCCTGACCTCGTGATCCGCCCGTCCCGGCCTCCCAAAGTGCTGGGATTACAGGCTTGAGCCACCGCGCCCGGCCCCTTTGCTCATTTTTATATCAAGTTATTTTTGTTTTTGCTATTGAGTTATAGGAGTTCCTTATGTTGGAAATTAACCCATCATCAGACATGTTATTTGAAAATATTTTCTCTCATTCTTTGGGTTGTCTTTTTATTTCATAGGTTGTTTCCTTTGTAATGCAGAAACTTTTTAGTTTGATATAGTCCCACTTGTCTATTTTTGCTTTTTTATTTTTGCCTGTCTTTTTGCTGTCAGATATATTAAATTATTGCCTGGACCTAGAAAAGTCAAGGAGCTTTACCTCTATGTTTTCTTCTAGGATTTCTAGGGTTATATTACTTATGTTTTAGTGGTAATCCATTTTGAGTTAATTTTTGTGTATGGTGTAAGATAAGATTCCAATTACATGCTTTTGGATGTGGATATACGATTTTCCTTATTTATTGAAGAGACTATCATTTTCCTGTTGTGTATTCATGGCACTCTTGTTAAACATCAGCTGACGATGCATGCATGGGTACCTTTGCTGATTTTAACCTGTATTCTTTCACTCTAATAAGTCAAAACTCACTGTAATGAGTATATACATTCTCTTTTCTCTTCTTGTTCCTTTTCTTTCTTCCCCCTCCCTCCCTTCTTTCTTTCTCTCTTTCTTTCTTTCCTTTCTTTTTCTTTCTTTTTTTCTTTCTCTCTCTTTCTCTTTCTTTCTTCCCCTTTCCTTCCCTTCCTTCTTTCTTTTCTTTCTTTCTCTTTCTTTCTTTCTTTCTTTCTTTCTTTCTTTCTTTCTTTCTTTCTTTCTTTCTTTCTTTCTTTCTTTCTCTCTTTCTTTCTCTCTCTCTCTCTTTTTCTTTCTTTCTTTCTTTTTCTTCTTTCTTAGATGCGGTCTCACTCTGATTGTGTCACTGGTTGGAGTGCAATGACACAGTCATAGCTCACTGCAACCTTAAACTCCTGAGCTCATGTGATCCTCCTGCCTCAGCCTCCTGAGTAGTTGGGACTCCAGGTATGCATGGCCTACATCTGGCTGTTTTGTTGTTGTTGTTTTAGTTTTTGTAGAGATGGGATCTTGCTATGTTGTCCAGGCTGGTCTCTAACTTCTGGTCTCAAGCTATCCTCCCACCTCGGCCTCCCAAAGTGTTGGGATTATAGGCTTGAGCCATCACACCCAGCCTATAACAATTTTTCTGAGTTCTGTAAGTCCTTCCAGCCAATCATTGAACCTGAGAGTGGTCTCTGGGTCAACCAACAACAGGCCAATGTTTGGGAACTTAACAAAGAGAAAGAAGCCAGAGGAGTGTGACTGTGGCCACAGTCTGGTTTTCCTCTGATTTCACAGAGACCAGTCCTGCCCACAGAGTGCTAGCTCTCCTCTTTGGTGGTGAGTGGCCCCCATATGTGGCTATACTAGCAGCCCAACCTGGCACATAAAGAGGAGGAAGGACAAAGAGGAGGAAGAACGTCTGAGTAGCAAGGGGTCTGCTGCTCAAGGAAGCAAGACTACCTTTAAATATTGGCTCCTGTTCTGCTCCTCAATCCAATCGTCCCATGTCTGGTGCTCTTAGACATTTAAGGAATTAAATATCTTAATGATATTTAAGGCTTGCAGGGTATTTTTTTTTCTTCAATATTTTGGAGGAAACAGGTGGTTCTTGGTTACATGGATAAGTTCTTTAGTGGTGATTTCCGAGATTTTGGTGCACTAAGATTTTGGTACGTGAGCAGTGTACACTGTACCCAATGTATAGTTTTTGTTGTTGTTGTTTGTTTGTTTGTTTTAGACAGAGTCTTGCTCTGTCACCAGACTAGAGTGCAGTGGCGTGATCTTGGCTCACTGCAACTCCTGCCTCCCAGGTTCAAGCGATTCTCTTGCCTCAGCCTCCCAAGCAGCTGGTACTACAAGCACGCACCACCACGCCCAGCTAATTTTTGTGTTTTTAGTAGAGACAGGGTTTCACCGTATTGGCCAGGATGGTCTCGATCGCTTGATCTCATGATCCGCTTGCCTCGGCCTCCCAAAGTGCTGGGATTACAGGCGTGAGCCACTGCGCTTGGCCCACTGTATAGTCTTTTATCCTTCATGCCCCTCTGACCCTTCCCCACCTCCCGAGTCCCCCAAGTCTATTATATCATTTTTATGCCTTTGCATCCTCATAACTTAGCTCCTTTATAAGTGAAAGCATACAATATTTGATTTTCCATTCCTGAGCTACTTCACTTAGAATAATGGTCTTCAACTCCATCCAAGTTGCTGCAAATGTAAGGCTTACAGTTTTATGCAGTTTTAAATAGGCTCCCTGGTTCTCAGGCCATTGACTCAAACTGGAAATACAACACTGGCTTTCCTGGGTCTCCAGCTTGCAGACAGTAGATTGTGAAACCTCTTAGTCTCCATAATCCACAAGCCAATTTCTCATAAATCTTTTCTCATATATATATATATATATATATATATATTCTTTCTTGATTCTCTTTCTCTGGAAAACTGTAACTCACACAATCGTGCATACATTTATCATTCCTTATGGATATTCTTTTTCTTTTAGAGATAGGGTCTTGCTCTGTCACCTAGGTTGGAGTGCAGTGGCACAATCACAGCTTACTGCAGCCTCAAGCTCCTGGGTTCAAGCAATCTTCCTGCCTCAGCCACCTGAGTAGAGCACACCTGTAGCTCCAGCTGCTTCTAATCAGCCATCTTGGCTCCTCCCTCCTACAAAAAACCTTTAGGGGAAGGGACAAAATTACTGATTTTGCAGCTGAAGAGCTACTGATTTTACTGCACTCTTCAGCTCTCACCAAGAAGAATGAAAATGGTGAGTGCATTCTATACCTTCAACTGAGGTATCCAGTTGATACTGGATGCTGGCTAGGCAGTGACCCATAGAGAGCAAGGAGAAGCAGGGCGGGGCGACAGCCCACCTAGGAGCTGCATGGAGCACGGGGATCTCCCACTCCCAGCCCAGAGAGGCGGTGAGGGATTGCGCCACCCCACCCAGGAAATCACGCTTTTCCCATGGATCTTTGCAACCCATAGATCAGGATGTAAAAAGTAAAGTAGAGGTTCCTCTTTAAAGACTTTCCTCCCCATTCTCCCCCCCCCCCCATTTAATTAGGAATAAATAGTAACTTCTCTTAGAAGCAAAATTTATTCAAAGACCTGTGCTAACATTCTTAAATATCTGCTAGCTGTGGTAAAGAAATCAATGTACTTTATGTCCTTAGCTCCCACACTTTAGCCTAAATATTTGCCCTGGCATGCTTATGCTGGTCCAAGCAAGCGTTAGGTCATAGCCTGTTCCTCTTCCTTATGTGAAGGTGTTTTTACCTTTCTCAGCATTCCACAAGTTACTTCCTTCTTCCTTTGTTCTCCTCTGCCTTTGCCTCTTTAAAAAAGTTCTAAGTTGCCAGCTGATCGGAACGAATACAGAACATGAGGTCCGGTTCCAGCCAATGGAAACTGGGCACAGCAGTAGGGTAGACACGTTCGGTTATAAATGACCCTGTCTTCTTTGTTCGATGTACACTCGTGGCAAAACTGCTGGCAAGTATACCCTTTTCGCAGTAAGTAAAAATAGCCTTGCTGAGTAAATTAAATTTATGTTTAAGTGCTATTTTTACAGCACTGGGGAACAAGCATTTCAAACAAGGAGATTCCCTCTTGATCCTATGCCACCAGGGCCTTGGGTCCCACGCACAGAGCTGTGCAGACCTGGTGGCCACTTCAGTCAGCAGCTGCTCAGGAAGGCACAGAGATGCAGGAGGTTTTGCATACTCAAGCTTGAAAATTCCTGTGACCAGGAGATCTGTCTGTTCCTGTAGGAAGGGGACCGAAGCCAGTGGGCTCAGTCCCACAAAACCTTACTAGCTAAGACTCACTGGCTTGGAAATCCCCGTGGGCCAGTGGCAGCAGACTGCAGACTGCCTGAGATGACTGAGTTCCTGGGGAAAGGGGCAGCTGCCATCTCTGCAGCTCCAGTTGGCTATTTTGCCCTCCTAATGCTGGGGAGACTGGGTAGTTTGGACTGGGAGGAATTCCCCACAGTGGAGCTCAGCAGCTATGGCAGGTTGTGGCCAGATTGCTTCTTTACATGGGACCCCAATTCATTCCTCCTCACTAGGTGGGGCCTCCCTGGGGAATTTCAGCAACTCCAGCCAGGGTTTTATGGACAGAACTCTGATCTCCCTGGGATGGAGCCCCTTGTGGGAGGGGCAGCCAAGGTTTCTGCAGTTCAGCCGACAGCCTTTCCTGCCTGCTGGCTTTGGAGAGTCTGGGCAGTCCAGATGAGGGGGGTTCTCCCCAACAGTGTACCAACTCCACCAGGGGAAGCCAGACTACTTCTTTAAGCAGGTCCCCAATCCTATTCCTCCTGACTGAATGAGACCTCCCAACAGGGGTCTCCAGACACCTCCAGGAGCATCAGGTCAATGTTCCTCTGGGAAGGAGCAGGCTGCCACCTTTGCTGTTTTGTACCCTCCACTGGCGATACCTCCAGCTGAGAGAGGGACCCAGGCGAATAGGGTCTGGAGTGGTCCTCTGGCAAACCACAGCAGCCCTACGGAAGAGGGGACTGACTGTTAAAAGAAAAATAAATAAGCAAACAGAAAACAACAACAACAACGAAAAAGACCCCACAAAAACCCCATCCGAAGGTAAGCAGCCTCAAAGATTGAACGTAGATAAGCCCACAAAGATGAGAAAGAATCACAGCAAAAACACTGAAAACTCAAAAAGCCAGAGTGCCTCTTCTCCTCCAAATGATTGCAACACCTCTCCAGTATGGGCACAGAACTGAGCTGAGGCTGAGATGGATGAATTGACAGAAGTAGACTTTAGCAGGTGGGATATAATAAACTTTGCTGAGCTAATGAAGCATGTTCCAACCCAATGCAAAGAAGCTAAGAGCCATGATAAAACATTACAGGAGCTGACAACCAGAAAATCCAGTTTATAGAAGAATATAAATGACCTAATGGAGCTGTAAAACACAACACAGGAACTTCACAATGCAATCACAAGTATCACTAGGCGAATAGACCAAAGAAAAATCTCAGAACTTGAAGACCATCTTACTGAAATAAGACAGGCAGACAAGAATAAAGAACAACAACAACAACAAAAAAAAAAAAAAAAAAAAAAAAAAATGAACAAAACCTCTGAGAAATACGGGATTATGTAAAATGATCAAACATACAAGTGGCTGGGGTAACTGAAAGAGATGGGAAGAATGGATGCTAACTGGAAAACATACTTCAGGATATCATCCAGAAGAACTTCCCCAACCTAGCAAGACAGGCCGACATTCAAATTCAGAAATTCAGATAACCCCAGTAAGATACTCCATGAGAAGATTCTCCAAGGTTGAAATGAAAGAAAAAATGTTAAGGGCAGCCAGAGAGAAAGGCCAGGTCACCTACAAAGGGAAGCCCATCAGACTAACAGTGCATCTCTCAGTGGAAACCCTACAAGCCAGAAGAGATTGGGGGCCAATATTCAACAATTTTTTTTTTTTTTTGAGATGGCGTCTCACTCTGTTGCCCAGGCTGGAGTGCAGTGGCAAGATTGGCTCACTGCAAGCTCTGCCTCCAGGGTTCACGCCATTCTCCTGCCTCAGCCTCCCGAGTAGCTGGGACTACAGGCGCCCACCACCACGTCCAGCTAATTTTTTGTATTTTTAGTTGATACAGGGTTTCACCATGTTAGCCAGGATGGTCTCAATCTCTTGACCTTGTGATCCACCTGCCTCGGCCTCCCAAAGTGCTGGGATTACAGGCATGAGCCACCCCACCCGGCTCAACATTTTTAAAGAAAAGAATTTCAAACCCAGAATTTCATATCCAGCCACACTAAGCTTCATAAGCAAAAAAGAGGTAAGACCCTTTTCAGATGAGCAAATGCTGAGGGAATTCATCACCACCAGGCCTGCCTTGCAGGAGCTCCTTAAGGAAGCACTAAATATTGAAAGGAAAAACCGTTACCAGGTACTACAAAAACACACTGAAGTACACAGACCAAGAACACTGTTAAGCAACTACATAAACAAATCTACAAAATAACCAGCTAGCATCATGATGACAGGAACAAATCCACAAATAATGACATTAACCTTAAATGTAAATGGGCGAAATGCCCCAATTAAAGGACACAAAATGGCAAGCTGGATAGAGTCAAGACCCATCGGTATGCTGTATTCAACAGACCCATCTCACATGCAGAGACACAAATAGGCTCAAAATAAAGGGATGGATGAAAATTTACCAAGCAAATGTAAAACAGAAAAAAGCAGCGTTTTTTTGTAGTTTCTGACAAAACAGACTTTAAACCAACAGAGATAAAAAACACAAAGAAGGGCATTACATAATGGTAAAGGGTTCAATTCAACAAGAGGAGTTAACTATCCTAAATAAATATGCACCCAATAATAGGGCACCCAGATTCTTAAAACAAGTTCTTAGAGACCTACAGAGAAACTTAGACTCCCATACAATAATAGCGGGAGACTTTAATACCCCACTGACAATATTAGACAGATTATAGAGACAGAAAATTAACAAAAATATTCAGGACCTGAACTCAGATCTGAATCAAGTGGACCTTATAAAAATCTACAAAACTCTCTACCCAAATTCAACAGAATATACATTCCTCTCATCACCACACAGAACTTACTATAGTTGAATACGTAATCTGAAGTAAAACACTCAGCAAATGCAAAAAACTGAAATCATAACAGTTTCTCAGAACACAGTGCAATCAAATTAGAACTCAAGATTAAGAAACTCACTCAAAACCACACCACTACATAGAAATTGAAAAACCTGATCCTGAATGACTCCTGGGTAAATAATAAGGCAGAAATCAAGAAGTTCTTTGAAGCCAATGAGAACAAAGAGACAACATACCAGAATCTCTGGAATGCAGCGAAAGCAGTGTTAAGAGGAAAATTTATAGTACTAAATGCCCACATCAAAAAGCTAGAAAGATCTCAAGTCAACACCCTAACATCACAAATAAAAAACTATTCCCAAAGCTAGCAGAAGACAAGAAATAACCAAGATCAGAGGAGAAATAAAGGTGATAGAGACATCAAAAACCCTTCAAAAAATCAGCAAATCCAGGAGCTGATTTTTTTTTTAAAAAAAGTAAAATAGATAGACTACTAGCTACACTAATAAAGAAAAAAAGACGAATCAAATAGATACAATTAGAAACAATAAAGGGGATGTCACCACTGACGCCATGGAAATATGAAAAACCATCAGAAAATACTGTAAACACCTCTATGCAAATAAACTAGAAAATCCAGAAGAAATGGATAAATTGCTGGATATATACACCCTCCCAAGACTGAACCAGGAAGAAGTTGAGTCCCTGAATAGACCAATAATGAGTTCTGAAATTGAGGCCGTAATAAATAGCCTACAAAAAAAAAAAAAAAAAAAAAAAAGCAGCAGCAGCCCAGGATCAGAAGGATTATAGCTTAATTCTACCAGAGGTATAAAGAGGAGCTGGTAACATTTCTTCTGAAACTATTTCAAACAATTGAAAAGGAGGGACTCTTTCCTAACTCATTTTATGAGGAAAAGCATCATCCTGATACCAAGACCTGGCAGAGATACTACAACAACAACAACAAAAAAAACGGAAATCAGGCCAGTATCCATGATGAACATCAATCCAAAAATACTCAATAAAATACTGGCAAGCTGAATCCAGCATCACATCAAAAAGCTTATCCACCATGATCAAGTTGGCTTCATCCCCAGGATGCAAGGTTGGTTCAACATATACAAATCAATATATGTAATTCATCACATAAACAGAACTAAAGACAAAAACCACATGGTTGTCTCAATAGAAGCAGAAAAGATCTTTCATAAAATTCAACATTCCTTCATGTTAAAAACTCTCAATAAACTAAGTTACCTCAAAATAATAAGAGCCATAGATGACAAACCCACAGTCAGTATCATACTTAATGGTCAAAAGGTGGAAGGAATCCCTTTAAACACTGGCACAGGACAAGGATGTCCTCTCTCACCATTCCTATTCAACATAGTATTGGAAGTTTTGGCCAGGGCAATCAGACAAGAGAAACACAGAAAGGTTATTTAAGTAGAAGAGAGGAAGTCAAATTATCTTTGTTTGCAGATGACATGATCATATATCTAGAAAACCCCATTGGCTCAGCCCAAAAGCTTCTTAAGCTAATAAGGAACTTTAGCAATTTCAGGATACAAAGTCAGTGTGCAAAAATCACAAGCATTCCTATATACCAAGAACAGACAAGCAGACAGCCAAATCATGAATGAACTCCCATTGACAATGCCCACAAACAAAATAAAATACCTAGGAATAAAGCTAACAGGGGAAGTGAAGGACCTCTTCAAGGAGAGCTACAAACCACTGCTCAAGGAAATCGGAGAGGACACAAACAAATGGGAAAACATTCCATGCTCATGGACAGGAAGAATCAATATTGTGAACATGACCATACTGCCCAAACTAATTTATAGATTCAATGGTATTCCTATTAAATTGCTATTGATATTTTTCACAGAAATAAAAAAAAATATGTTAAATTTCATACAGAACCAAAAAAGAGTCCTAATAGCCAAGACGATCCTAAGCAACAAGAGCAAAGCTGGAGGCATCAGGCTACCTGACTTCAAACTATCCTAGAAGGCTATGGTAACCAAGACAGCATGGTACTGGTACGAAAATGACACAGACCAATGGAACAGAATAGAGAACTGAGAAATTGACTGCTCACCTTCAACTCTCTGATCTTTGACAAACCTGACAAAAACAAGCAATGAAGAAATAATTCTCTACTTAACAAATGGTACTGGGAAAACTGGCTGGCCATATGCAGAAAACTGAAACCGGTTCCTCTCCTTACACTTTATACAAAAAATTACTCAAGATGGATTAAAGGCTTAAATGTAAAATCCAAAACTATAAAAAAGCAGAAGAAAATCTAGGCAATACCATTCAGGACATAGACACGGGCAAAGATTTTATCACAAAAACGCCAAAAACCATTGCAACAAAAGTGAAAATTGACAAATGGGATCTAATTAAACTAAAGAGCTTCTGCACAGAAAAAACAAAACAAAACAAAACAAAACAAAAACAAAAACCTATCATCAGAGTGAACAGATAACCTCCAGAATGGGAGAAAAATTTTGCAATCTATTCATTTGACAAAGGTCTGATATCCAGAGTCTACAAGGAATTAAAACAAATTTACAAGAACAAAAACAAACAGCCCCATTAAAACCATCATTGATCATTAGAGAAATGCAAATCAAAACTATAATGAAGACTGGACGAAGTGGTTCATGCCTGTGATCCCAGCATTTTCGGAGGCCAAGGCAAGCGTATCACTTGAGACTAGGAGTTCAAGACCAGCCTGGCCAACATGGTGAAACTCCATCTCTACTAACAATAAAAAAAATAGCCAGGCATGGTGGCACACACCTGTAGTCCTAGCTTCTTGGGAGGCTGAGGCAGGAGAATTGCTTGAACCCAGGAGGCGAAGGTTGCAGTGGACTGAGATCATACCACTGCACTCCAGCCTGGACAACAGAGCAAGACTCCATATCAAAAAAAAAAAAAAAAAAAACTATAAAGAGATACCATCGCATGCCAGTTAGAATGTCAATTATTAAAAAGTCAAGAAACAATAGATACTGGCAAGGTTGCAGAGAAATCGGAATGCTTTTACACTGTTGGTTCAAATGTAAATTAGTTCAACCATTGTGAAAGACAGTGTGGCGATTCCTCAAAGATCTAGAATCAGAAATACCATTTGACTCAGCAATCCTATTACTGGGCATATACCCACAGGAATATACTTCATTCTATTATAAAGATACCATGCACGTGTATGTTCATTGCAGCACTACTCACAACAGCTAAGACATGGAATCAACCTAAATGCCCATCAATGATAGACTAGATAAAGAAAATGTGGTACATATACAACATGGAATACTATGCAGCAATAAAAATATTGAGATCACATCTTTTTGCAGGGAGACGGATGGAGCTGGGAACCATTATCCTCAGCAAACTAATGTAGGACCAGAAAACCCAACACCACATGTTCTCACTTATAAGTGGGAGATGAACTATGAGAACACACAGATGGGGCAGTGGGGGTGGGGTGGTGGGGGACAACACAGTGTGGCCTGTCAGGGACCTGTGGGGAGGGAGAGCATCAGGAAAAGTAGCTAATGCATGTTAAGCTTAATACCTAGGTGATGGGTTGATCTGTGCAGCAAAATCAGCATGGCACACATTTACCTATATAACAAACCTGCACACCCTTCACATGTACCCCTGAACTTAAAATAAAAGCTGAAGAAAAAACAAGTTTTTTTGTAGAGATGGGATCTTCCTATATTGCCCAGGCTGGTCTCCAACTCCTGTGCTCAAACGATCCTCCTGCTTTGGCCTCCCAAAGTGCTGGGATTTCAGGCATGAACCACTGCTCCTGACTCCCTATCAACTAATTCTTAACTTAAAATTTATTTTTATTTTTTGTTTTCTTTTAGAGACAAGGTCTCATTCTGTCACCTAGGTTGGAATGCAGTGGTGTGATCATAGCTCATTGAGGCCTCAAACTCCTGGGCTCAAGCAGTTTTCCTGTCTTAGCTTCCTGAGTATCTGAGGCTACAGGTGTGCACCATCACGCCTGGCTAACTTTAATACAGTAGAGTCTTACTACATTGCCCAGGCTGGTCTTGAACTCCTGGCCTCAGGCGATTCTCCCACCTCACTCTTCCAAAGTGCTGGGATTACAGATGTGAGCCACCACTGCCCAGCCTCATTCTTAACTTTATGCAGGACATCAAATCCTTAATCATACATACTGCATCAAATCAATTCAATTGTCATCGGAATGCATGCCGCCTCCATATCATTTCTTAACAAGGAAGCTTCAAGAAACCAGCAATCTCTTCTTATTCTGGGCCCATTAATCATGGGGGCTTGGGAGTTCTAGCCTGAAATTATTTGGCATCTGGTTCTTTCTTCAGGTCCAGCTCACCTGATATCTCTAGTAATTTCCTTAACTAAAATATCCTGATGGACTAATGAGTATCTTCTCATAATTCCATACAACTGTGGTTTCATGCATGTGATATTCTTAATTGTTGGGTAGGTTGTGATACTGCTATGGCTGTCAAAAACTTTAATATAGTCAAGCAACTTGTAGCTGAGCTTTGATTGCTGCTATGTACTACCATTATTAACCACAAGGTGTTATTTAGTCAATGCTTGATGGACATGAGAATTTTTATATGTAAAAGCTCACCCCATACATACACACAAAAACATGTACAGGTGAAATAAACTAAATGACATAAATTAATAAATGTATGTTTAATTCCCCAAGTCCATTTTCTTCTTCTTTTTATATGTTTTTTCTTTTTTTTAATTTGTTAACTCCCTAAAGCAAGATAGTATCTATAAACAAACTAGGCTGCAAGGCTTTTATGAAATTTACTCATAATACACATAATTTAAATATTTCCCCCCAATTTTTTCCTTAAAGCTTATTTAGCCTATTTCTCAATTAAAGACAACTTCAAAATATATATTTTCCTCAAAGGATTCTAGCTTAACGGCCTAAGTTTTTTGTTTTGTTTTTTCCCAATTCCTATTATGCAGTTCTGCCATTCTACCCAAAATTTGACATTGTTTTCAAAGATTTGACTTTGTTTTTAAATGTAGCTTTATTCAAAGCAATGCACTGAAAATGTCTAGATGGGCTCTTTGCAGCTCCATAAACACTTACACTTGGTCCTGATCTTTTTATTAACTTTACATATGCAAGTATCCAAACTGCAGTGACAATTCCCTCTAGATCATAAAAGTATGGAAGAAACAGCCATCAAGCACACTATATATGTATCTTATTACTCCTTGTTCAATTCACCCCCTTTGACCTCATTTCTTTGACTCTCTTCGTTCTTTTGTCTCCAGCCATTCTCAAATGTGCTAGGCTTGCTTCACCTCAGAGCATTTGCACATGCCATTCTCTCTGCTTCAAGTATTTTCCCCCTTGAATTCTGCATGGGGAATTTGCTCTTCATATTCTTTGGCTTTTCCCTCAAATACAACCTTCTTACTTACCAACCTTCCCTGACCAAATTATTTAAAACTGAGTTCACAACAGTCTTATTGGTCCCCTTTGCTTCCTTTATTTTCTTCCTAGCACTTTCCACTTTGACACACCATATATTTTGTTTATTGTCTGGTTCTCCCGCTGAAATGTAAGCATCATGACAAGAGGGTTTTTCTCTTGTGCCTTTATTTTTTTCACTGTTCTAACAGCACTGCCCAGAGGAGTGACTGTCATAGAGAGGACACTCATTTAACACTTGAATGAATGAATGAATGAATGAATGAGACACAGGATCTGGGGAACAAAGCAAGTTAGAAACACCACTCTACCTCACCTAGAGTACCACTCCCATTTTCCTAGGGCTCATGATCTGTCTCCTCAAATTGCTCATTATGTGGAATGATGACAAACTTATACGGGCCCTTCGCTCCAGAATCCCACAAATGAGCATAATTTTTTTTTTCTTCTGATGCAGGTGTTTTGGAACACACTTTACAGTGACCAAATAACATTCGTGAAGTGTCAGGGTGTAGAAGCAAACACAAAGTCTTCACTAAGTGGCCCTCTTTTTGAATGTTAACAGGGTCTGGTCCCAGGGATTTCTGTGTTCAAAGCCTTTCAGGGCAAGGCAGTTTGCTGTGGAGTACACTGTCCTATATACCTAATGGGCTACTAGGTTTCAGCTGGACAAAGTCCTTATAGAGCCGTGATTCTCAAGGGGTAGGGGGAGATACTTTTATTTGTCATAACTAGAGTGGAGAGAGGGTGGTGTGCTACTGGCACTTAGTTGCTAGGGGTGCTCAATATCCTACAATTAGGGTTATTTTTACGAAGTAAAACTATAGGTAGGTAAGGTAGCCAGATGAAATACAGGGATTTCCAGTTAAATGTGAATCTTAGATGAACAACACTGTTACCTGAAACTCAAATTTAACTGTATTTTATCCGTGACCCTGCCTCCTGTAATGCACAGGACAGCCTCCTTCCCTCTCAACAAAGAATTATCCAGGCCCAAAATGTCAAGAGTGGAGGCTGAGAAACCCTGCCATACAGCAGTGGTTCTCAAGCCCTAGTTTCTACCACAATTACCTTCAGGGTTGGTAAGCCCGATTACTGGGCACACCCTCAGAGTTTCTGATTCAGTAGGCCTGGAGTGGGGCCCCAAGAGTTGCATTTCCATCAATTTCCCAGGTGAAGCTGCTGTTAGATTGGGGCCACATTTGAGAACCACTACCCTAGAAAGTCCCCATGCTCTCCTGATTAGAAGCGAGGAAAGTTTCCAAGGGAGGACGGGGGTGGGAGGATAAGGGAGAGGCGGGAAGAGCCAGCCCGCTGGGGTGGGAGACGTTATTTCGGCCGTTCTGGCCTCGCAGGCGTTTTCGGGATCCCTCTAGGCGCCGCGGAGGTCCCGGAGTCTCGATGGTCGCTCGGGCCGGGGCGTGGCCTGGTTCGGGGGCGTGGCGTGGAAGGCGGGCCGAGGTGCGGCGAGCGCTCTCGTGCCGGACGTTGCGCGGCCGCGACGCCCGACGCCCGACGCCAACGCAGGCGCAGCGCTCCGGTTCGGGCTCGGGAGGCTCCGTCTGGGCCAGGGCAGGTAGGAATGATTGTGCTCGCGCCGCAGGCAGGGCTTAGCTTGAGTGCAGGAGCGGTTGGCCTTGATGTTGCGTTTTCTCAACGGCGTCCGAGGAGTTCGTCCTCACTGCTCCGCGTCCACGGTGGGCTGGCGGGACCAGGACAGGAACAATGGGATTCCGAGGGCCGCAAGGGGGCGCTCCCTCTGCGGGTTGGGGTGCGAGGCCGGAGGCCGGGCCCTGCTGAGCGGGAGGCGGAGCAGGAGGCGGAGCGGGGTGGGTGGGGACCAGGGCGGGGTCGGGCTAAAGAGGGATGGATTCAGGGCGCGGTGGGAGGGACCAGGTCAGGCTCGGGCGGGGTGGGCGGGACTAATGGGGCGGGCGGCCTGAGGCTGGCGGCCGAGCTGTGAACGCCGCGTCAGGTCCCGGGGCGGGGCGGCTCCGCGCCGGGGCGCGCTGGGGGCGGGTCGTTCTTAACTTTGCGTCCGCTTGGGAAGCCGCTGAGGTTTCTGAGGGTCTTTGTTTGCCCTTCTTTCTCTTTTGCTATTGAGATGGAGAAGGGAGGAAGTTCCTCCGTATCCCGCAAAAGCCCTTCTGAGCTGTCAGGCTCCTGGCTGAGCTTTGGGGTGCTGATCTATAAAATGTCTTTTGAATAATGTTTATCTTGAATTAATTTCAGAATTTCAGAGTGTTACAAAACAAACAAAAATTCCCATGTACGGTTCGCCCAGATTTCCTAGGGGTTAACATCTTATTTTACAGAACAGTCAACAAAACCAAGATATTAACACCTGCAGGCCTTATTCAAATTTCTCTACTCTCGCCTATTTCCGTTTTGTAATTTAGGCGCCAAGACAGCATTGGGTTGTCCTGTCTTTCCTTGGAGAAATTTACATTTTAAACAGCAGCTCTCCCGCCTCCCAACCCCCTAGGGCCCTTTAGAGTGGCCTGGGGAGCTCCAGGTCTCACACCAAGGTGCTTTTTCTTGCCCAGTGCCTGGACCAGTTTAGTTGAGAATGCCCAGTTGGACCTCTGGGCAGCTCGTGACCACCTCCTCCTCCCAGTGCTGCTCGTTCCTCCTCCCAGTGCTGCTGGGCTTGGTGAGTGGCACCTCTGTGTACCAGCCATAGGGTGCCAGAATCTAGGAGGCTTCCCTGATCAGCTTTCTCCCCTGCCCTACCCCTTCAACCAATTATCCAGACTTGATGGTTTCACATTTTGAGTCCTCCTTAGGTGTGTCCATTTCTCTCCATAGGCCCCACCCTTTTGCCGTAGCCTTTTTGTCCATCTCCCTTCATCAGCGTTGGGGCCCTGCATACTCAGTTGTCCATACTGCAGCCAGAATAAGCTTGTTAACATACACCCTTCATTCTGTTACGCTCTGCCTGTAATTTTTTTTTTTTTTTTTAACTTCCCACTGCTCTGATAAAGACAGGCCTCCTTAACAGGGCCTTCAAGTCTCTGCAGGGCTGGTCCAGCCTCTTGTACCGTCTCGCACAGATTCCCTACCCTGGCCGGACTGCTTTGCTTCTCCTGTGCTGTACCTTTTGCCTGGGGTGCTATTCGCTGCCTGCTGAGGTAGTTGTTACTCTTTCTGCAGGTCTCCATTAGGTTATCTTTTCCTCAGGGAGGTATTCTCTGACCTCCCTGACTAGGTCAGTTTCCGTTTTATGGGTTCTGATCAACACCTCCTTTCCTTCTTAGCCCTGTCATAGTTACAATTTTATGCATACATGCCTGGCACCCAGTATATACTTCAGATGTTTGCCAAAGGAATGAAAAGGTGATAGTGTGGCTGCCTAACAGCCTCTGTCTAGACATTATTCCCTTTGTGAGTTTGCTTGATATGTGGGGGCACTGGCTACCGATGTCCCCTTCCTCTGTTGGTCGTCTCAGGCAGGGCAAGAAAGATGTAGGAGCCACATGTGAGGGGATGGAGGGCCTGGGGAGCACAGTCTGCAGACTCCTGAAAGGTAGAATGGGGGAGCACAGTCTGCAGACTCCTGAAAGGTAGAATGGGGGAGCACAGTCTGCAGACTCCTGAAAGGTAGAATGGGGGAGCACAGTCTGCAGACTTCTGAAAGATAGAATTGGGGAGCACAGTCTGCAGACTCCTGAAAGGTAGAATGGGTTTTTGCTGAGCTTCTTACCTATGTATCCACCTCTGTCCTGGTTGAGTCCACTGTAATTATTAGACTCTACACTGACATATTTCCTATGCATGGTTTCAGAGACTCTTTCAGGAGCATATTTTAGTTAGGGTCAAGCATATATCAAGAGCTTCTGGTTCTTTTCTAAATAGTTGTCTCAAAGCCAGATAGTAAAGATGAAAATGAAGTCTGCGGCAGGTTGAGATGGATGGGGTGCCCTGGAATGTGGCCATTTGGCTCTGTGGCATGATTAGTTTGGTTCAGCGAGTATTTATTGAGGGCCTGCTGCATGCCAGATGCCATGTTGCCTTCTTGGGATACAGAGGTGGGGTCGACCTGAAGATGGATTATTAATTTCAGTCTATTGTGGTGAAAGCTGTGATAAGAGAAGACTTGATTGGAAGCCTGATGGATGAGAAGGACATTGCAGGGGATCCCATAGGCAGGGAATAGCACCACAGGCAAAAGGCACAGCACAGAAGAAGAAAGCAGTCAGGCCAGAGTAGGGAACCTGAGGAAGACAGGATACAAGAAGAGACTGGACTAGCCCTCGGGAGTGGTCTGAACCTACAGGCGGAACTGGGTGGAGATAAGGCTAGGGACCGGGCTGTGAATGACTTTGATTTTATTTCAGAGCTTTGTTGGATTGTGACCCAGGGCAAGCTCTTGGTAGGCTGTGAAGATGGGCTCATGCCCTAATGGCTGGAGGCTGTCAGTCTATATGTAAGCAAGTGGATGGGGCCGGCCTAAAGCACAGTGGAGGAAAAGGTGGTAAACTGCTGAGAGGTGCAGCAACTGTGAAATGGTAACACAAGTCAGGCTTCCTGACCCAAACCTGGCTGGACCTGGGGAAGAAGTCAGACTGTTTGAGTTTTATCAGTCATACTGATGCATCCCTTAATGAAACATAATTTCTGCAGCAAAATGTGTGGATATTTATAGTAACAGAATTCGACATTATGAAGAGCCTCAGGTCAGTCCAGGTTTTGCTGCCAAAGAGTTTGTTGCAAAGTTTTGAAAGAAAGTTAAGTTTTTAAAGCAAATTTGGCTTTTGGAATTGCAGGTGAGGGGTTGTGGACCTGAAATTATAGTTAACACTTGGGAAGCCAGACCTATTATGTCTGCTTTACACACATTGACTCTTACTACTTTCACAATGCAATGAAAGTAGGTACCACGATGATCCCATTTTACAGGTGAAACGCGAGGGCACCAAGAAGTCTCTTTGCTAAGTGACTTTCCAAAATCACACAGCTCGTCACTGGTGGCTCCATATTACACATTTTTCCTGGGCTACAGACTTGTGAAAGGGGGTCGGGAGAGATTGAGGGACTGAGATCTTTCTTTCGCACCTCACACACCTGGCATCTGCCTGCAGCAAGCCTGCCTTAGTGCCAAGAAGGTCAGAGCAGAAGGGGAGCTGGAGCCCCACAGACATCACAGTCACACACTTGGATTTACTGGAGGCCCATGGGGATTCATGTCCGTGATTACTGGAGCTTATGATCTAATCAGGTGATGAGCTTTTCTCACAAGCCATAGAGGAATTTAAGTGTGATGTTATGTGGACCAGAGATGGTCAGAGGCCCTGTGTATGGATAAGTTGGGATGTGGGCTGGTTGGGCTTTGAAGAAATTCAGGTAAACAATTTTATAAGGATTTTATAAAGAGATTCTTCATAAGGAACACAGACTGTTACATGGGGAGGTGACCTAATTTTCTTCTAGCCGTGCCAGATGTGTGTGTTCTGGAACATCACAGATGAACATCTTTTGCTTGCGACTGCCTCATCACTGCAGAGCAGCATTCCCATTAGGCACTGACTGGGTCAGCTGGAGAGTGTTTGTTCAGGTGTTTCTTTGCAAGTGCCCCCGTGCCTGTGTGTGTTTGTGTGAGTGTGTAAAATATACATACCAAAATATATAAAATGCACAGGAACAGTTTAAAGAATAATGAACAACTCTGAATATCCTACTCAGTTTAAGAAATTGAACCTTGGCTGGGCTCGGTGGCTCACGCCTGTAATCCCAGCACTTTGGGAGGCCGAGACGGGTGGATCACGAGGTCAGGAGATCGGGACCATCCTGGCTAACACAGTGAAACCCCCCCGTCTCTACTAAAAAATACAAAAAACTAGCCGGGCGAGGTGGGGGCGCCTGTAGTCCCACCTGCTTGGGAGGCTGAGGCAGGAGAGTGGCGTGAACCCGGGAGGCGGAGCTTGCAGTGTACAAGATCGGGCCACTGCACTCCAGCCTGGGCGACAGAGCGAGACTCCGTCTCAAAAAAAAAAAAAAGAAATTGAACCTTATGAAAACTTTATTTTTTATTTCCATAAGTTTTTGGGGAAACAGGTGGTATTTGATTACATGATTTATTTTTATTTTTTTTTGAGACGGAGTCTCGCTCTATCCCCCAGGCTGGAGTGAGCGGCGCCATCTTGGTTCAGTGCAAGCTCCGCCTCCCGGGTTCCCGCCATTCTCCTGCCTCAGCCTCCCGAGTAGCTGGGACCACAGGCGCCCGCCACCTCGCCCGGCTAATTTTTCGTATTTTTAGTAGAGATCCGTGTTAGCCAGGATGGTCTAGATCTGACCTCATGATCCGCCCGCCTCGACCTCCCAAAGTGCGGGATTACAGGCGTGAGCCACCGCGCCCGGCCATGAGTAAGTTTTTTAGTTGTGATTTGTGAGATTTTGGTGCACTCATCACCCAAGCGGTATATACTGAACCCAACTTATAATCACGCGCTTCTCATCCTTTCCCCTGGAGTCACCAACGTCCATTGTATCATTCTTTACCTTTGCATCCTCTTAGCTTAGCTCCCATTTATGAGTGAGAACGTGTGATGTTTGGTTTTCCATTCCTGAGTTACTTCACTTAGAATAATGGTTTTCATTTCCATCCAGGTTGCTGTCAATGCCATTAATTCATCCCTTTTTATGACTGAGTAGTATTCTGTCTTATGTGTATACCACAGTTTCTTTATCCACTCGTTGATTGATTGGCATTTGGGATGGTTCCATATTTTTGAATTGTGGTGCTATAAACATGTGTGTGCAAGTATCTTTTCTCATATAATGACTTCTTTTTCTCTGAGTAGATACCCAGTAGTGGCATTGCCAGATCAAATGGTAGTTCTACTTTTTGTTCTTTAAGGAATCTCCGCACTGTATTCCATAGTGGTTGTACTAGTTTACATCCCCACCAGCAGTGCAGAATGTTCCCTTTTCATTGCATCCTGGCCAATATCTGTTATTTTTTTATTTTTTTGATTATGGCCATTCTTGTGTGAGGAAGACGGTATCGCATTGTGGTTTTGATTTGCATTTCCCTGATCATTAGTGATGTTGAGCATGTTTTTCATATGTTTGTTGGCCATTTGTGTAAATTCTTTTGAGAATTGTCTTTAACCCACTTTTTGAGGGGATTTTTTTTTTTTTCTTGCTAATTTGTTTGAGTTCATTGTAGATTCTGGATAGTAGTCCTTTTTATTCTATATATTTTTAACTTATTAGATATACACAATTTAAAAATTACTATATTTTCCTGATTAGGCAAATCTTTTCTCACTGTAAAATGACTCTCTTTCTCTGATTTTTTTGTTTTTATTGTACTTCATTTTTATATTTTTAATTGTAAAAAACATACAGTTTACCATTTTAACCATTTAAGTGTACAGTTTAGTAGTACTAAGGATAATCACATTATTGTGCAGCCAATTTCCAGGAACTTTTTTGTCTTGCAAAACTGAAACTATACCCATTAAACATTGACTCGCCGTTTCTCCTCCACAGCTTCTGTTAATCTGCATTCTACTTTGTTTCTCAGTTTTGACTACTTTAATTACCTCATGTAAGTGAAATTAAACACTGTTTCTCTTTTTGTAGTTGGCTTATTTCACATAGTATAATGTCCTCAAGGTTTATTTATGTTGTAGCCTGTAACAGGATTTCCTTCGTTTTAAGGCTGAATAATATTCCATTGCATCTATCAATTCCATTCATTTCTCAGTTGACACTTGAGTTGCTTCTGTCTCTTGGCTATTGTGAATAGTGCTGCTTTGAAAATGCACTATAGGCTGGACGCAGTGACTCACGCCTGTAATCCCATCACTTTGGGAGGCCCGAGGTGGGTGGATCCTGAAATCACGAGATCGAGACCATCCTGGCTAAAACGGTGAAACCCCGTCTCTACTAAAAATACAAAAAATTACCTGGGAATGGTGGCAAGCACCTGTAGTCCCAGCTACTCAGGAGGCTGAGGCAGGAGAATCACTTGAACCCGGGAGGCGGAGGTTGCAGTGAGATGAGATGACGCCACTGCACTCAAGCCTGGGCAACAGAGACTCCATCTCAAAAAAAAAAAAAACAAAAAAAAACCGCTATAGACATAGATTTCTGAGTTCCTGCTTTCAGTTCATTTGTTCAACATGGTATTGGAAGTCTTAGAGCAATTACTGAGAAAAGTAAAAGCTATCCAAATTGGAAAGCAGTAATTACAACTATCTGTGTTTGCAGATGACATGATCTCATATGTAGGAAACTCTAAAGATTCCACAATTGCAGAATTGCAGCAATTTGTATTTGCAGCAAAATTAACAGCAAATTGTATTTGCTGAATACAGCACAGTTGCAGGATACAAAATAAACACACAAAAAGCAGTTGCTGCCAGGCACAGTGCCTCACACCTACAATCCCAGCATTTTGGGAGGCCAAGGCAGGCAGATACTTGAGCCCAAGAGTTTGAGACCAGCCTGGGCAACATGGAGAAACCCCATCTCTACAAAACATAGAAAAATTAGCTGGCATGGTGGCGTGTACCTGTAGTTCTAGCTACTTAGGAGGCTGAGGTGGCAGGATCACCTGAGCCTGGAGAGGTTGAGGCTGCAGTGAGCCATGATTGTGAAGTGGGGTCGCTTGTCTTGGGGAATACCCAAGGTTCGTTGTCTCACTCTAAGGAAAACGAAGATGCAGACGCACGAGGTGTGCATTTAAGATCGGAAAGTTTAATAGGCAAGATAAACAAGAGCAAAGCTCCCCCATATAGAGGGAGAGAGGTTCCAGATGGATCTCCCTGTTCACAGTGGGATGTATTGGATTTTATAGAGGGGCTTAAGGAGGTGGTGTCTAATTTACATAGGTCCTAGGGGATTGGTTGGGCCAGGTGTGCCACTTACATAGCCCACAAAGAGGCTGGCCATCTTACCCTAATCTTTTATTATGCAGATGGAGTCTCTGCCTTGCCGGGGCTGTGACACCCACACATGTGACTTTGACAAAGAGAAGGGAGGAGAAAACTTCCATGCTGGATATACCTGGCTTCTGGCACACCTGCAGACATTCACCTATGCAAGCTTCCAGCTTGCTTATCTATGCTTGAGGCTTGATTTTTCAGGCTACTTTTTGTTAGAAAAGAAAGAATTCGGGGGCTGCTTTTTATTAAAAGAAAAACCTTACTGAGGACTTCTGTAACTTACTAACTGCCTGAGTAATTTATTTTTAACTCCTAAATCAATTGTCCCACTGTATTCCAGGCTGGTCAACAGAGTGAGACCCCGTCTTAAAAAAAAAAAAAAAAAAAAAAAAAAAAAGTGTGGTTTTTTAAATATGAAAAAAGAAAAAAAATGTTTAAAAGAAAACGTAGAAATTACCACACTTTTTCCATAGTGGGTGCATTATTTTTAAATGCTATCAACAGTGTACAAAGGTTCTAATTTTTCTTTTTTTTTTTGTTTTTTTGAGGCAGAGTCTCGCTCTGTCACCCAGGCTGGAGTGCAGTGGCACAATCTCAGCTCACTGCAAGCTCCACCTCCCGGGTTCACGCCATTCTCCTGCCTCAGCCTCCTGAGTAGCTGGGACTACAGGCGCCTGCCCACCATGTCCGGCTAATTGTTTGTATTTTTAGTAGAGACAGGGTTTCACTGTGTCTGCCAGGATGGGCTCGAGCTCCTGACCTCGTGATCCGCCTGCCTCAGCCTCCCAAAGTGCTGGGATTACAGGCGTGAGCCACCACATCCGGCCCAAAGGTTCTAATTTTTCTACGTCCTTGCTGATACCATCTTTTGTTTTTTTGATAGTGTCCAGCGTAATGGGTGTAATGTGATATCTCATGGTTTTGATTTGTATTTCCCTTATAAATATGACTTTTAAAACTTTCTTAGGTAGTTTAGTTTTTATTCTTATTTGTTGTATTTGGTTCTTTTTAAGTGTGCTTGACCTTTTTTTTTGTTTCAGATTTTATGTTTCTTGTTCATATTTTTTCTTACAATATATTAAACATATATATTTTGTATTCTATGATAATTATGACATTTATAGTCCGTGGGTTTGATTATGGTGTCCATTGTTTCTGCTGACTCCCATTCATGGTGCTTTATTTCCTTGTTTACTTTTTTGTTTCCTTGTTTACTTTATGACTTTTGTTTTTTTTCCATAATGTGAATTCATCTTTGGAACTGTTATCAGTGGAGCTCTTCAATGTTTTTGTTGGGGATATATTCCTCCAGAGAGGTTTTATCTGTTTTCACTATTCCTGGGGAAGCACTGCTAATGAAGGGGACTTTGGGTTAAAATTTTTGCTTGAGGTTATTGAGCCCATTAAGCAGTATCAGTTGGCCTCATAAACCTTCATAGTTACAGATTCTTCGGAGACACTCCCTCCCTGACTTTTATCCAGTGGTATGGTTAACTCAAGCATGTTTATTTTCTGGTCTCTTCTTCAGAGTTGGGTTACTTTTCATTTATCCTTGTCTCTTGGGTGCAGCCCTTTGGTAGGCCCTTTGTGCAGGCCTATTTTCCTAGCCCTTTGTGCTGGCCTGCCTTTAGTTTCCTCTAGTTTTTATACTCCGTATAGTTCAGAATAGGAGGATTAATGTCACCACAATTCATGAGAACTCCTCAGAGTGAAAGCTAACTGAAGACTCCCTTGCTCCTTAGGGCTCCCAGATTGATTTTGCTTTTTGACCCAGTGAGATTCCATATTTTCTTGTCAGGTCAGTGCAGCACTTAAAATTTTATCCAGCTCTTTTAAGTTTTCATCAGGAGAGTTTTTTTGGGATCTGTGGTCTGCCATACTTCTGGAAATGGAATTTAGGCGTCTCATTTGATGGGTGTCTTTTCTACTTCCCCTTACTCCTGAGAGCCACCTTGAGGCAGGAGCGAGGGGCCCATGGGAGTGGAGGTCACTGATTGCAGGAGTTACATGTTCTCTTATTTTCTGTGTCTGCAGAACCCAGGCCAGGATCCACCCCCTAGGACATGCCAGCCACTGTTACTGCCTGACCACAAAAGCTTGAGAGTGAACCTACAGAGACTAGAAATTGGGTAGTTGGGGAGAGGAAGGTAGAATAACATCAGGAGGAAAAAATATTTGTCATCCTTTCTGGAGCGCTAAGGGGGCATAGGAGGTGTGTTGGGGCAGGATTGATTGTATGTATGTGCATGCATAACTCTTAGAATTGGCTGCAAAGGGGCAGATGGAGTCAGAATTTGCCGAGTGTGGTTTGCCTTTATGGGTTCATAGGTAGACAGTTCAGTGAGCTTCCTGGCAGACTGGCAGGGTAGAAGTTCGTTGGAGAGGCTGGGCTAAAAAGCTGCCTGAGACAGCATGGGGAGTCTGTGGGATTAGCCCTTTGGTAGGGGCTCTGGCCACACAACATTGGAGTTGTATTTTCAGGTGACCAGGACAACCAGTTGATGATGGGGTCATTTGGGCCATGGTTTGCGTGTAGGGTACTGAACAACTCCTAACACTCTTTTTCCTGGCCACATAGCATTTTCACTTTATCACTGTCTGTGTGCCTTGTGGCTCGGGAGCTGTTGGTTGGCCCCTGAGAACAGCCCACTGAGCTGGTGGATGGAGGAGAAGAGGCTGGAGGCATTAATGTCCCCCTGCTCTGTCCCTGTTATGGGAGGAAATGGACTCGGGAGCTACTTTGCTGAGTATTTTTGCTTTCAAGGCCCTGGGCTCTGTAGTTGAGTCTTAAGGATAGGGGCAAGTGACCCTTTGGTGGTACCTGCCTGAAACGGTCTCAGCTAGGGGATAGCAGAGGGGGCAGAGACCTGCTATGTCTAATACGTTAGAGAAAATTAGGAAGCAGACCTGGGGAAGATTAGGAAGATGATGCTAAGGGTTTTACTTTAGCCTTCAGGAGAGGCCTTTGGATTCTCATAGGAAAAAAAAACATTCTCAAGGCCTCTCCTGAGGGTACTGGCCCAGCTCTTGTGTCCGCTGGACCCTGTAAGCAAGCACTGTGTGTATCTATAATGTAGATCAGACCCAGCTACTATGTCAGTGTTGTCTATACAGTTGTGATCAGGCTCAGCCTCCCTCTGAGTGTGCTTTGGATGTACAGTGGAGATCAGACCCAGACTAGAGCAGATAGTATTCATGAAATGGAGACTGGTTCTCATTCATTCACAGAAGGAGACTGGTTTGTGAAGGGCGTGCTCTGAGTAGCTGACAAAGGGAGCCTTGACTCAGTTATGGAGAACTGGTCAGAAGCAGTGTGACTGAGCCGACTTCAGGGCCAGGTGGGGCTTCATTTGGTGGGGGTGAGGTAGGAATTAAAATGAATTTTAGACAAGTAAGGCCACATTCACCTGAATAGTGCTGACACTTGTCTTTGTATTTGGCATTTTTATGGAAGGGCTACATATGCATATGTCAAGCCACCGTGAGTGCGATGACTGCAGGTACAAAAGGACCCATGTGTGTTGCATTGATGATGACTTGTGCCGCAAAGACTGGTACTACTGGTGATGTAATTTTTCAAAATGGTCAACAAGCGTCGGTGAAGTTCTGATAAAAAGATCTTCGTTTTCTCTACTGTTAGTATGTTTACTATACTATATTAAAATTGTGCAAAAGGTGTTTTATATTTATGTAAATCTGAGTTTGGTTCTAAGCCCAAGTTAAATCATTGCACATAGGTTTTGGCAGGACAGATGGAAGTTGTGAGGGTATGAGACGGGTGTGGCTGTGGGACTGACCCACACGTGTGGGATCGCTGTAACCCTTTCCACCCCTTCTGCCATTGTGACAACCAACCTTCTCCCCCAACAAATTTTAAAGCACCTTCTGGGTGCTCTGCTTCCTCCCTCCACTAACCGCCGCTGTTCTGGGTGCTGCAGGGAGACCGAGAAGGGTATGACGCCAGGCGGGAGAGCTGTTGGAGACATGCAGAGTGGGGTTGTTGGTCTATTCTTGCTGTTGGAAAAGTGGCCCAGAGTGAGTTGTCCAGACACATTAAAATGCATAGAAAGGTTAACATCTTAAAATGAGAAGTTAACTTGAATCAGCTGTCCAGGTGGTTTGCCGGCAGTCACACCATTTTGAAAATATTGGCACGGGGTCCCTGTGGTGCTGAGATATTTCCATAGCCTGAATCCTTGTGGAACTCACATCATCATTGTGTGCAAATGCAAATCCCCTACTCCTATAATTAATTTCTGTGAGCTCTGGATAAACAGGGATGCCTCCTGACTTCTGTTTGCATTTCCCCCCAGTATTACTGCATTTTATCAGTTTATTGACAGGGTCAGGGTGACTGGTTTTCCATTAAATTTTTCAAGCGTGACTGTCTAATCTCCTGGAAAACTAAGTAGATGCCCTTGGACACTAACACTTTCCAAATCTGTTGTGATTTTGTTCTGCATTGCTAGGCAAGTCACTTCTTTCCAGGCCTCAGTTTCCTCAATGGTTAAATGGGGGTTATTACAACCTCAAGAAGTTATGAAGGGAATTAAATGCATTGACATCGGTAAAAATGCTTAAAACAGTACTTAACACTTAAATGCTCACTTGCTAAAAGGGTTTCTAATGTCTTTACTCCAAAATATTTCAAACATACAGAAAATACAGAGAAAAATATATCAATATCCATGTCCCCACCTCCCAGATTTAACACATATTAACACATTTTGCCATATTTGATTCAGATTTTTTTTAAAATATGGAGCACTTACGAATTTTCATGTCATCTTTGTGGACAGGCTATGCTAATCTTCTCAGTATTGGTCCAGTTGTAGTACATGTGCTGCCGAAGTGAGCACTCAGATTGTGTAAAAAGAACTAACAGATCTGGTTGGCCTTTCTCTCCCCACGACCCCATCTCATCTTCCACTTCCTCACTCCAGTTTCCCTCCCTCCCCTGTGGGTACCCCCTTCTGTGAAGAGCTAGCGTGTAACTTTCCAGTTCTGGTTTTATACTTCTATCCTGCACTGTATCTGTTGACAACACAGGGAATTTCTTGTGGATGTTTGTAGTTACATAAGTGGGTGTTCTACACTTTCTCTCTGCAGCTTTGTTTCATTAAGTGTTGTTTTCAGGATCCTTATGCTTTCTTGGTAGTTCATTTGTTTAAACTTCTATGTAATGTAATTATATTCACTTCCCAGTTGGTAGTCTTTTAGGTTTTTCTGATGTTTAGCTGTTATGGACAGTGCAGCGGGATGTTCTACTGGCATCTATTAGTAGAAGCCAGGGATGCCATAAACATCCTAGAATGCAGTGGAAGGCCCTCTGCCATCCCACAAGCAAAGACTCATGTAGCCCCAAATGTCATCTACTTTAGAATGTATTTTGGTGTGAGTTTTGAGATGAAGGATTTGTTCTTTTTCCCTCTGAATAACCAGTCGACCCAGACACTGTTAAGGTAATGAATTTTAAGTCAGAGATATTTTTCCCTTAAATGGTAGAAAAGATCCTGTTGCCTTGCTTCTTAAGATACAATTTTTTAAAATTGACCTTTCTTGTCTTACAGGTTCTTAGACTCTGTGAGTAAAGACAGCTTCGTCTTCCCAGTTCATCATGGCTTCAACATCCAGGTAGGAGTGCTGTTTGATCAAATGTTTTATTGAAGAATTTATTCCCCTATGTTTTTGAAAGGCCAAGTCCATGACATTTTTAGCTCTTGGCCTCAGTATAACAGTTGGTGTCCAGGAAGTATAAAGGAAGAAGGGAGAGGAGATGGGAGAAGAATGGGAAAAATGGGAAAAGGCCGATGGTTGTGTGATATGGGTGTGGTCATGTAGCACTAATGTGTACACTCGACAGAAAACCATGACTTCACTTTCCTCATCTTTCAAGATAAGGACACCAGATGGTTACTCCTGGGGCCACCTCAGTCCCTGCAGGCTTTCTCATGCCCGGGGTTGGAACAGTCATGTGCAGAAGTTGTTTGAGGGTTTGGGGGTGAGGAGGAGCTTGGGCAGTCAAAACTGGTAGAGACCTTGAGCTTGCAGCCCTGGATCTACCCCTGTGAACTGGGTGAGGCCAGGTCAAGAGAGTGTGAAGATGGCTGCTGTCCCCTGAGAACCGTACTCCAAGGCCCATGAGAAGGGCTTTGAATTTCCTTTCCCTTCACACTGGTCTCTTGTCCTGGCCCATGCAGAGGGGGAATGAGTGAATACCTCACCTCCCTGGAGGTCAGCATGGCGGCTGACAGTCAGTCTCCAGGCAGTGAGGTTAGAGTGAATTTCTAATGCAGCCTGAACTCCAGAGTCCATGGGCAGGTCTGTGCTGATGTCACCTCTGTGGTAAATCCTGTTGCCTTCCTTTGGGATGGAGGGTCCTCACATAGAGGTTGGGGTCTGCAAAGGGGCACAGGGAAGCTGCAGGGACCTCTGTGCCTACCCTCTCTGCTGAGTCCATTCTCACAGCCAGGGTGATGTGTTTACAGCCTAGATGTGACTCCTCACTGCCCTGTTCCATGGTTTACCCCCACCCTTGGGGCTACCTATGGTAGCTGAACACTGGAAGTCCTGGCCAGGGCCTGTGGAGTCCTGTGGGGCCTGGTTCTCTCTGGCTCTGCTCTGCTCTCTTGTCCTCATTGCACCTGCAGCCTCGCTGACCTCCTTGCCCTTCTGCATATGTCGAATCCCTTCAGTGTCAGGGCCGTGTGCCTGTGGTTCTTTCTGTCTGCCTGGGACATCTTGTCTCCAGCTGTCTGCAGGGCTCATTCTCTCACTGCCTTCAGGCCTCCCACCCTGTGAGCCTTCTCTCACCATTCTGTCCAAAATAGCACCCCTGGCTCTACCCCTTTGTTGCATTGTCCCTTGTCGGGGATGGCATTCGTCGCTACCTGACACCGTCCTGCATAGCTACTTGTTTGTTGATCTGTTGTCTGACTCCTTCAGTTAGAACTAAAGTGCTGTGCAGGTTGGGAGTGGAGTTTACCCATCGCCAGCCCCTGGGCAGCACCTGCTCACTGTCTGTGCTCAAATGCAAGTACAGAGAGTCTCTCACTTAGCACGGTTCAACTTAAGGTGGTGTAAAAGCCAGATACATTCTGTAGGAACTGTACTTTGAGTATCCATACAGTCACTCTGTTTTTCACTTTCAGTCCAGTAGTCAATAAATTATATGAGCTATTTAATACTTAATTATAAAATAGGCTTTGTGTTAGATGACTGTTTTTCCCAACTATAGGGTAATGTAAATGTTTTGAGCATGTTTAAGGTAGGCTGGGCTAAGCTACGATGTTTGGTAGGTTAGGTGTATTAAATGCATTTTCGACTTATGACATTTTTAACTTATAAGGGGTTTATTGGGATGTAACCTGATTGTAAGTCGAATTGGGATGTAACCTGATTGTAAGTCAAGGAGCACCTGTATCACTCACCATCCATTTGGTTCCTGTGTCCACAGGGCCAGAGAGTGTCAGGAGTTTCCATGTTTTCCAAATTGATTTGGCTTCTGAATTGCAGTTAGCATACAGTAGGATAGCCGCAAGGGAGCTATCTGAAAATCCACATCTGCTCAGTTCTTGAATTTGGGTAGTGAGAGTTCAAGTAGGGAGAGTTTGAGAATTTGGGGAATGAGGGAAACTTCCATTTGTCAGTAAGAGAGGGAAGGTATAGTAAGACAAATGTAATTGCAGAGCTCCTAGGGCTATTGAGTCTGAGGGGACAGGAGTGGGTGTCACTCCAGCTGACCAGGGCTCCCTGTTGCCAGTTTCTGTTATCTGGAGTGATGACAGCAGCATCTGGATTCATCACTAAAGGGGATCCTCTGTTTTAGAACACGTCATTTAAGAAGGAAAGGAGGTAGGTAAGACCTCTTTATTCTGTCTCCCATTGTCAAAATACTTCTGCACTTAAAAACATCATCTGGCCGGGTGCGGTGGCTCAAGCCTGTAATCCCAGCACTTTGGGAGGCCGAGACGGGCAGATCACAAGGTCAGGAGATCAGGACCATCCTGGCTAACAAAGTGAAACCCTGTCTCTACTAAAAAATACAAAAAACTAGCCAGGCGAGGTGGCGGGCGCCTGTAGTCCCAGCTACTTGAGAGGCTGAGGCAGGAGAATGGCGTGAACCCGGGAGGTGGAGCTTGCAGTGAGCTGAGATCTGGCCACTGCACTCCAGCCTGGGCAACATAGCAAGACTCCATCTCAAAAAAAAAAAACAAAAAAGCATCATCTGTGGGCTGGGTGCCATGGCTCGCGCCTGTAATCCCAGCACTTTGGGAGACTGAGGCGGGCGGATCACGAGGTCAGGAGATCAAGACCATCCTGACTAACATGGTGAAACCCCATCTCTACTAAAAATAAAAAAAGGTTAACGTGGCTTGGTGGCATGCACCTGTAGTCCCAGGTACTCGGGAGGCTGAGGCAGGAGAATTGCTTGAACCTGGGAGGTGGAGGTTGCAGTGAGTTGAGATCGCACCCCTGCACTCCAGCCTGGGTGACAGAGTATGACACCGTTTCAAAAAAAAATAATAAAAAGCAAAATCTGTGTTTAGCTAGAAAATTTACTTACTGAATGCTGTGCCTTGTGGTGCCAGATCTGTGAAGCCATTCAAATGAAAGTGTTTTATAGAGAGAGCATACTCCTCTTTTCTGCTGAAGCATTGGCTTTCTGGCATGGCCTCTTCCTGATTCTGTTTCCTGTCATAACAGAGATGTCATTGCTGGGAGAGGTACCCACTCAAAGGTGAAGTCTGCAAAGCTGCTCGAGGTTCTGAATGCTATGGAGGAGGAAGAGTCCAACAGCAACAGGGAAGAGATTTTCATTGCACCTCCCGACAATGCTGCGGGGGAATTCACTGATGAGGACTCAGGTGATGAAGACAGCCAGCGAGGTGCTCACCTGCCTGGCAGTGTGCTGCATGCTTCAGTCCTGTGTGAGGACTCTGGCACCGGCGAGGATAACGATGACCTGGAGCTGCAACCAGCCAAGAAGAGGCAGAAAGCAGTTGTGAAACCTCAGCGCATTTGGACAAAAAGAGATATTCGTCCAGACTTTGGCAGTTGGACGGCATCAGATCCTCATATTGAGGATCTGAAAAGCCAAGAGCTGAGTCCTGTGGGCCTTTTTGAGTTGTTTTTCGATGAAGGAACAATTAATTTCATTGTTAATGAAACCAATCGTTATGCTTGGCAGAAAAATGTCAATCTGAGTCTTACGGCTCAGGAATTGAAGTGTGTTTTGGGCATTTTGATTTTAAGTGGGTACATCTCTTACCCAAGGAGAAGGATGTTCTGGGAAACCTCTCCTGATTCACATCATCATCTTGTGGCCGATGCAATTAGAAGGGACAGATTCGAACTAATCTTCTCATACTTACATTTTGCAGATAACAACGAACTTGATGCAGGTGATAGGTTTGCCAAGGTCAGACCTCTCATCATCCGGATGAACTGCAATTTCCAGAAGCACGCACCCCTGGAAGAGTTCTACAGCTTTGGCGAGTCTATGTGTGAGTACTTTGGGCACCGGGGCTCCAAGCAGCTGCACAGGGGGAAGCCTGTGCGACTTGGCTACAAGATTTGGTGTGGGACAACCAGCAGAGGCTACTTGGTGTGGTTCGAGCCCTCACAGGGCACACTTTTTACCAAGCCAGACAGGAGCCTGGATCTAGGAGGCAGTATGGTAATAAAATTTGTGGATGCGCTTCAGGAGCGTGGTTTTCTGCCATATCACATATTTTTTGACAAGGTTTTTACAAGTGTTAAACTGATGTCCATTTTGAGGAAAAAGGGGGTGAAGGCCACAGGAACTGTTCGTGAGTACAGGACTGAGCGATGTCCCCTAAAAGACCCCAAAGAACTGAAAAAAATGAAGAGGGGTTCATTTGATTACAAAGTCGATGAGAGTGAGGAGATCATCGTGTGCCGCTGGCACGATAGCAGCGTGGTCAACATCTGCTCCAATGCCGTGGGCATAGAGCCAGTGAGGCTGACCAGTCGTCACTCTGGAGCAACTAAAACGCGGACTCAGGTCCACCAGCCATCACTGGTGAAGCTGTATCAGGAGAAGGTGGGCGGTGTTGGTAGGATGGACCAGAATATTGCCAAGTACAAGGTGAAGATCCGAGGCATGAAGTGGTACTCAAGCTTTATTGGCTATGTCATTGATGCTGCCCTCAACAATGCATGGCAGCTGCACAGGATCTGCTGCCAAGATGCCCAGGTGGACCTCCTTGCCTTCCGGAGATACGTCGCCTGTGTGTACCTGGAGAGCAATGCTGACACGACCTCTCAAGGGAGGCGAAGCAGGCGGTTGGAGACTGAGAGCCGCTTTGATATGGTTGGACACTGGATTATCCACCAGGACAAGAGGACCCGATGTGCCCTCTGCCACTCGCAGACCAACACCCGGTGCGAGAAGTGCCAGAAGGGTGTCCATGCCAAGTGCTTCAGGGAGTACCATATCCGGTGACATCAGGAGACATGCTTGTTTGGTTTATAATGAGATGTTCACAGTTAAATAACAGATAGCAGTTGATCACTTCTGTTTTGTGTTGGAAAAAAGACCTGAATTTCTGATGACTTGGTTTTCTCTTTTCTCCCTACCCACAATTGTTATCTTTTTTATTGTGTTCTATTATGCCTACATGTGATATCAATTAATATTTATATTCATTTATATTTATATTTTTGAACTTATTTATTTAAAGTTGTGGGACCACTTTTTATTCAGATAAAAGTTGTGCTTTGGGGTATATTTGAATCCTAGGAAGAAGAATCAGAGGAAAACTTGCAAGAACAGTAAGAAGACTTGACCATTGCATGCCATGGTTTATAATCTAACATAGGCAATAGTGTATAAATATCATGTAAATGTGATGGATTTCTTAATCCTATTTATTTCATATTAATCTAAGTTTATCAAACTTTCCAAGGATAGATAATCTGCCTTGTATTTAGTCAGAGGGCTAGAGTTTCAGAGTTCATATTTTCTTGATAAAAATATTTTCCTAATACACATATATCAATGTGGGATTCATTTTATAAAAAATTATTTTTTTAATTTTTGTGGGTACATAGTAGTTGTGTATTTTTATGGGTTACGTGAGATATTTTGATACAGACATGCAATGTGGAAAAACCACATCAGGGTAAATGGGCTATCCATCCTGTCAAACATTTGTCCTTTGTGTTACAAACCAATTATACTGCTAGTTATTTTAAAATGTACAATTAAATTGTTTTTAACTGTATTCACCCTGTTGTGTTAGCAAATACTAGGTCTTATTCTTTCTATTTTTTCATACCCATTAACTATTGCCCCCCTCTCCCCCACTCCCTAACCACCCTTGCCAAGCTCTAGTAACCTTCTTTCTACTCTCTATGTCCATGAATTCAATTGTTTTCATTTTTGGCTCCCACAAATAAGTGAGAACATCTGAAGTTTGCCTTTCTTTGCTTGGCTTATTTCACTTAACATAATGACCTCCACTCCCATTCATGTTGTTGCAAATGACTGAATATCATTTTTTTTTGTGGCTAAATATTAATAACACTTCATTGTGTATATGTACATTTTCTTTATCCATTCTTCTGTTGATGGACACTTAGGTTTCTCCCAAATCATGACTGTTGTGAATAGTGCAGAATATAAACATTGGAGTTCAGATCTTTCTTCAGTATACTGATTTTTTTTCTTTTGGGTGTGTACTTAGGAATGGGATTCCTGAATAATATGATAGCTCTATTTTAGTTTTTGAGGAACCTTCAAACTGTTCTCCATACAGGTTGTACTAATTTACAGTCCCACCAACAATATTCGAGGGTTCCCTTTTCTCCACATCCTTGCCAGCATTTGTTATTGTCTGTCTTTTGGATTAAAGCCATTTTTACCGGGATGAGATATCTCAATGTGTTGAGTACCTTTTTGTATACCTGTTTGCCATATGTACTTTTTGTTTTTGTTTTGAGATGGAGTTGCCTTGTCACCCAGGCTGGAGTGCAGTGATGTGTGATCTCGGCTCACTGCATCCTCTGTCTCCTGAACTCAAGTGATTCTCCTGCCTCAGCCTCCCAAGTAGCTGGGATTATAAGCACCCACCACCACACCCGGCTAATTTTTCTATTTTTAGTAGAGATGGTGTTTCACCATGTTGGTCAGGCTGGTCGTGAACTCTTGAGCTCAAGTGATTTGTCCACCTCAGCCTCCCAACGTACATCTTTTTTTTCTTTTTTTAAATTATACTTTAAGTTCTGGGGTACATGTGCAGAATATGTAGTTTTTGTTACATAGGTATACACATGGCATGGTGGCTTGTTGCACCCATCAACCTGTCACCTACATTAGGTATTTCTCCTACTGTTATCCCTCCTAGCCTCCCACCCTCCGACAGGCCCTGGTGTGAGGTTCCCCTCCGTATGTCCATGTGTTCTTATTGTTCAACTCCCACTTATGAGTGAGAACATGCAGTGTTCAGTTTTCTGTTCTTGTGACAGTTTGTTGAGAATGATGGTTTCCAGCTTCATCTATGTCCCTGCAAAGGACGTGAACTCATCCTTTTTTATGGCTGCATAGTATTCTGTGCTGTATATGTGCCACATTTGCTTTATCTAGTCTATTATTGATGGACATTTGGGTTGGTTCCAAGTCTTTGCTATTGTGAATAGTGCTGCAATAAACATACATGTGCATGTGTCTTTGTAGTAGAATGATTTATAATCCTTTGGGTATATACCCAGTAATGGGATTGCTGTGTCAAATGGTATTTCTAGTTCTAGATTCTTAAGGAATCGCCACACTGTCTTCCACAATGGTTGAACTAATTTACACTCCCAACAGTGTAAAAGCGTCCCTATTTCTCCACATCCTCTCCAGCATCTATTGTTTCCTGACTTTTTAATGATCGCCATTCTAACTGGCGTAAGATGGTACCTCATTGTGGTTTTGATTTGCATTTCTCTAATGACCAGTGATGATGAGCATTTTTTCATATGTCTGTTGGCTGCATAAATGTCTTCTTTTGAGAAGTGCCTGTTCATATCCTTTGCCTACTTTTTGATGGGGTTTTTTCTTGTAAATTTGTTTAAGTTCTTTGTAGATTCTGGGTATTAGCCCTTTGTCAGATGGATAGATTGCAAAAATTGTCTCCCATTCTGTAGGTTGCCTGTTCACTCTGATGATAGCTTCTTTTGCTGTGCAGAAGCTCTTTAGTTTAATTAGGTGTTTTAGACATGAAGTCTTTGCCCATACCTGTGTCCTAGCCCAGGTTTTCTTCTAGTATTTTTATGGTTCTAGGTCTTACATTTAAGTCTTTGATCCGTCTTGAGTTGCTGTTTGTATAAGGTGTAAGGAAGGGGTCCAGTTTCAGTTTTCTGCATATGGCTAGCCAGGTTAACCCAACTCTATTTATTAAATAGGGAATCTTTTCACCATTGCTTGTTTTTGTCAGGTTTGTCAGAAATCAGATGGTTGTAGATGTGGGTGTTGTTTCTGAGGCCTCTGTTCTGTTCCATTGGTCTATGTATCTGTTTTGGTACCACTACCATGCTGTTTTGGTTACTGTAACCTTGTAGTATAGTTTGAAGTCAGGTAGCATGATGCCTCCAGCTTTGCTCTTTTTGCCCAGGATTGTCTTGACTATGTGTGCTCTTTTTTGGTTCTGTATGAAATTTAAAGTAGTTTTCTCCAATTCTGTGAAGAAAGTCAGTGTTAGCTTGATGTGGATAGCATTGAATCTATAAATTACTTTGGGCAGTATGACCATTTTAATGATATTGATTCTTCCCATCCATGAGCATGGAATATTTTTCCATTTGTTTGTGTCCTCTCTCCCTTCCTTGAGCAGTGGTTTGTAGTTCTCCTTGAAGAGGTCCTTCACATCCCTTGTAAGTTGTATTCCTAGGTATGTTATTCTCTTTGTAGCAATTGTGAATGGGAGTTCACTCATGATTTGGCTCTCTGCTATTGGTGTATAAGAATGCTTGTGATTTTTGCACATTGCTTTTATATCCTGAGACTTTGCTGATGTTATTTATCAGCTTAAGGAGATTTGGGGCTGAGACGATGGGTTTTTTTTTTTTTTTTTTTTTTTTTTTTTGGGACACAGGGTCTTGCTCTGTCGCCCAGACTGGAGTGCAGTGCAGTGGCACGATCTCAACTCACTGCATGCTCTGCCTCCCAGGTTCATGCCATTCTCCTGCCTCAGCCTCCTGAGTAGCTGGGACTACAGGTGCCCGCCACCACGCCCAGCTAATTTTTTGTATTTTTAGTAGAGACGGGGTTTCACCATGTTAGCCAGGATGGTCTCAATCTCCTGACCTTGTGATCCACCTGCCTTGGCCTCCCAAAGTGCTGGGATTACAGGCATGAGGCACCATGCCTGGCTAAGACAATGGGGTTTTCTAAATACACAATCATGTCATCTGCAAACAGAGACAATTTGACTTCCTCTCTTCCTATTTGAATACCCTTTTTTTCTTTCTCTTGCCTGATTACCCTGGCCAGAAGTTCCAATACTGTGTTGAATAGGAGTGGTAAGAGAGGGCATCTTTGTCTTGTGCTGGTTTTCAAAGGGAGTGCTTCCAGTTTTTGCCCAGTCAGTATGATATTGGCTATGAGTTTGTCATAAATAGATCTTACTATTTTGAGATACGTTTCATCGATACCTAGTTTATTGAGAGCTTTTAGCATGTAGGGCTGTTGAATTTTGTCGAAGGCCTTTTCTCCATCTATTGAGATAATCGTGGTTTTTGTCTTTGGTTCTGTTTATGTGATGGATTACGTTTGTGGATCTGCATATGTTGAACCAGTCTTGCATCCCAAGGATGAAGCTGACTTGATCGTGGTGGATAGGCCTTTTGATGTGCTGCTGGACTTGGTTTGCCAGTTTTTTGTTGAGGATTTTTGCATCAATGTTCATCAGGGATATTGGCCTGAAATTTTCTTCCTTTGCTGTGTCTTTGCCAGGTTTTAGTATCAGGATGATGCTGGCCTCATAAAATGAGTTAGGGAGGATTCCCTCTTTTTCTATTGTTTGGAATAGTTTCACAGAAGGAATGGTACCAGCTCCTCTTTGTACCTCTGGTAGAATTCGGATGTGAATCCGTCTGGTTCTGGACTTTTTTTGGTTGGTAGGCTATTAATTACAGCGTCAATTTCAGAACTTGGTATTGGCTTGTTCAGGGATTCGACTTCTTCCTGGTTTAGACTTGGGAGGGTGTATGTGTCCAGGAATTTACCTATGTCTTCTAGATTTTCTAGTTTATTTGCATATATATGTTTATAGTATTCTCTGATGATAGTTTGTATTTCTGTGGGATCAATGATGATATCCCTTATATCTTTTTTTATCGCGTCTATTTGATTCTTCTCTCTTCTTTATTAGTCTGGCTAGCGGTCTATTTTGTTGATCTTTTCAAAAAACCAGCTCCTAGATTCATTGATTTTTTTTTTTGAAGGGTTTTTCGTGTCTCTATCTTCTTCAGTTGTGCTCTGATCTTGCCACCAGCCCACCTCGCATCATCATTTACATGGAAATATTGGGACTGAGCTGACCTCATGCCTCTCAGTTCCCAGCCAGCTTTCTCTCCCTCTGGCTCTTAGCCAGCCTGTTAAACATTAAAAAATCAGTAAGACAATTGAAAAACACCCTAGTGTTCTAACAAGTTACACATAATTGCTTGCTTACCAATTGTCTACCTCAGAACTTTCTTTTCCTCATAGAGTCAATATAATCATCTATTTTAAATTTGGCTTTTGCCATTTTACAGTCCAAGATTCAGGACTTTGCATGGGGCATGGATGGATTTCCACAGTCAGCATGAGGATGGGAGAAGAACAGGGCAGATCCAGCCCCACTCAGTGAGAGTTCTGGCTAGAGTTACTTGGCCGGACCTCACTCCAGAGAGAGGAGACCTTCCTCTGGAGCAGCTACCAAGACAGCTCCTATTTGGAAAGTGTTTTCTTCTAAGGTGAGATGCAGCCCCCACTGGAGAGGAAGACACCAGAGAGTTTTAAAAAGGAAAAACCAAGGTAAGCCGTTACCAGTTTCTTGACAGGGGACACAGCAGAGTCCACCCAGCTGGGGTGAATCTCCACAGTTCCCCAATGGGATGGCAGGCGGGAGCCCCAAGTCATTGGCCCCTGCATTGTGGGAGCAGTGTGAGCCATCTGCAGTGACATTGTCTCCTCCGGCAGCAGCCTCCATCCAGAAATCCATCTCAGGGTCTGTCCTCACAGGAACCTGATGCCAGAGCTGTGCGCTGAAAGGATCTGGACACAGGTATTTTGTGGAAGTGTGCATTTTCCAGGTCTTGCTGGAGGTCATTCTGTGTGAACTCGATGGAGCTCTTTCTCATAGGCTTTTT
Source organism: Chlorocebus sabaeus (assembly GCF_047675955.1). Taxonomy (NCBI): domain Eukaryota; kingdom Metazoa; phylum Chordata; class Mammalia; order Primates; family Cercopithecidae; genus Chlorocebus; species Chlorocebus sabaeus. The sequence goes on along the minus strand of NW_027327872.1, from coordinate 24,524 downwards.
TTCCAAGTGTGGGAGAGCATGGCCTGCATGACTGCTGGCTTCCGGCACGTGGCTTGCAAACCCAAGCCAGAGTGTGTAATTTACTGTAGCCCTTGACAGAATAGTAGGAGATAAAAGTCGTTTTTTAGTCTTCTATTTATTACCCTCAGCGAACTAACTTCTGTCTACAGTAGAAGATATTTTGCCAATTTTTTTTTTTCAAAATGGAGAAATACCTCACTCAAGTCTTTTAGAGGCACAGACTTCTCAATTTCATTACATTAAAACCACTGTAAGATAGAAAAAAGTGAAATTCACATATCAAAGAAATTCTCTTTTGTCAAAATACTTTATTTTGGTTTAAAATGTTTGTGAATTTTCCATGCATGTGTCCAGATGCGTAGGAAGTTTATTCATTCAATTAAGATAAAAAATTAGATAACATGGTAAAATCAAAAAGTAGTGAAGACACGTTTTTGTTTCTGTCTCTGTAACTGAGAAAACTGATGCCTCCTGTGTGCCAGCACTGTGTAGCTGATGCAGATACGGAAACCGAGGTTTTCTTACTTGCTGCCGCTGGCCTGGGCACTGGAGGTTGGCTCCAGGAGGGCAGGGTGTCTGTTTTTATTACCACCCAGCAAGTGCCACACAAATAAACACGGGTGTTTCTGCCCTCTAGTGGATGCTGGCAGGCACTGTTCTTATTACCACTCAGCAAGTGCAGCACAAATACACATGGGTGTGCCTGCCCTCTAGTGGATGCTGGGAGGCACTGTTCTTATTACCACTCAGAAAGTGCTGCACAAATAGACAGGGTTGCCTCTGCCCCCTAGTGGATCCTGGCAGGCACTGTTCTTACTACCACTCAGCAAGCGCCACACAAATACACACGGGTGTGTCTGCCCTCTAGTGGATGCTGGCGGGTACTGTTCTTGTTACCACTGAGCAAGCGCCACACAAATACACACGGGTGTGTCTGCCCTCTAGTGGATGCTGGGAGGCACTGTTCTTATTACCTCTCAGAAAGTGCTGCACAAATAGACAGGGTTGCCTCTGCCCCCTAGTGGATCCTGGCAGGCACTGTTCTTACTACCACTCAGCAAGCGCCACACAAATACACACGGGTGTGTCTGCCCTCTAGCGGATGCCGGCAGGCACTGTTCTTGTTACCACTCAGCAAGCACCACACAAATACACACGGGTGTGTCTGCCCTCTAGCGGATGCCGGCAGGCACTGTTCTTGTTACCACTCAGCAAGCGCCACACAAATACACACGGGTGTGTCTGCCCTCTAGTGGATGCTGGCAGGCACTGTTCTTACTACCACTCAGCAAGCGCCACACAAATACACACGGGGTGTCTGCCCTGTGGTGGATGCTTCCAGGCACTGGGAGCAAATGTGACTATAAAAATAATGAAAGATTTTACAAGTACCTATTATCTCCAGAGGGGATTTAATTCTAACGGGGGGACTTTTTTTTTCTTTGTTTCTTTTTCAAATGGGGTGATGGGTAAAAATAATGTGTGACTGGAGATGTTTGAAAAAAGCACACTGCCTTTGCCTTTCGGCATCTGTGATGACTGAATCCTTCCTCAGTGCTGCCACAGGGAGCACATTCACACGTGTGTCACACAAATACCAGGGTTAGGTCAAAAAGCCAAGTCTTACCTGGAGGAAGCCACAAAGACTATGAGACCAAGCCTTCACCTAGAAGACACTTGACAGTTCAGAAGCTGAGATCCTGCAAGGTGTCTCGGAGAGCTCAGCTGTGACTCCGCACTGTATGGAAGGGTGGGCAGTGAAGCCCAGACAGGTGAAGAGAATTGTCCACTGTTGAGCATCATCAGCCTAAAACCCACATGCAATGCTGTTGCTGCAACACCACCAACTGTTGAAGACACAAACCTCAGAAACAGACTCCCTTTATGATCCTCACTGTGCAACTGCTGACTTTTCAGAAGATGAGGATTAAACATATTAGTCATAAATTCAAACTATCAGAAGAAATACTAGATTTTCTAACCTCTGCTACCATGAATTTTTTTTTTCAAGATTCGTGAATTATTGTAAATAAGCTCACAGAGGCCAAAGTGCTCCCCTGAAGTCATCCAGAAAGAGGTAGGCTGCTAATCCCCATGTCTGAGACATCTGTGTCTTCTTATGGTAATATAAAAATTAAAGGAGAGAGGCTGGGCGCGGAGGCTCACGCGTGTAATCCCAGCACTTTGGGAGGCCAAGGCGGGTGGATCACGAGGTCAGGAGATCGAGACCGTCCTGGCTAACACGGTGAAACCCCGTCCCTACTGAAAATACAAAAAATTAGCTGGGCATGGTGGCGGGCGCCTGTAATCCTAGCTATTGGGGCGGCTGAGGTGGGAGAATGGCGTGAACCCTGGAGGCAGAGCTTGCAGTGAGCTGGAATCGCGTCACTGCACTCCAGCCTGGGCGACAGAGCGAGACTCCTTTAAAAAAAAAGGGGCGGGGAGAGAGGGACAGAAAGAATTGGAGCTAAGGGGAAACACTTTCATGTTTTTTCACCCCAAATTCCCAGTGAACATTCCCATTGCCAGCAGGTGAAATCCAAGGCTCTGGCTCCAGGATCCTGCTCTTTTCTTTGGTGACTCCGGTTCACATTTGGCATAGAAACAATATTGAACTTGTCATACTTCTCTGAACAAGTCATTATGCTAGTGCTTTTGGCTCACAGGCTCCACTTCCCCAGACACCCCTTCGCCCTAAGCTTCAAGTAATTCAGCTTCACACTTCAGAGAAGAGCTCAGCTGTCACTTCTTCTAAGGACCCTCCCTAGCCGCCTCTCCAGCAGAAGGGCCCCCACCTTGCTCTTTGCACGTCTGTCCCTCGAGGTGCTGCTGTCCTCTATGGAGGGTGGGACCCCTGGAACTAGAGCCCCTCTCATGCTGGGCACTCAGTAAGTGTGTGCTGAGTGGATACAAGTGCAGTGAGCTCGCACAGCCTTACAATGTGTACTCTCATGTCTGGAATAGATCCCCATTTTCATTCTTTGTAAAATGAGTAAATGGGCTGGGCGACCCATACTCTCTTTTCAACTCAGAAGTCCACTATGAGCCTGACAGCAAATAGCTTCCCAGCCAGCACCAGGCCGGGACCTAGGTTGTTCAATGTGCCTGTGTCCCCCACAGAGTGGGGAAAACATGGAGAAATGGGACCAGCTCTGCTGCCTGCTGCCCAGTGCCAGCCAGCAACTCCAGGCTCACAGAGCCAAGGCAAAGGCACCTGCAGGAGATCTTGGTTATTCATTACTGTGATTGGGCTGGGAGGAGAGTATGTTCACTTTTAATTCTTCAGGGACTAGAATGAGACAGTAAAGTTTGAAATGTAGTGTTTTTTTGTCTTGGCCAGAAAAAGAAAAAAAAAAAAAAGGCCTTTTTCCTTCTCATCCTTGGAGCCACTGGCATTAGCTATGAGCCTGATAGTTTAAGAAAACTTGAAAATGAACTATGTGAACCTGTATTCTCCAAAATAATATTTTGGTAAATAGTGTAATTCTTTATTACAGCAAAACCATTCCTTAAGTGGGCAAAACTGTAGAAGATAGGAAAACACACTCTTGAAAAAAGGTGGTGATGCCCTGAAATTCAGCAAACTGCAGGGGCACGTGTTGTTCTACCCCAAGTCAGAGTGTGTCAGTCATCACTCGATGCCACTCACAGACCACCAACTTCAGAATACCTGGGTGTAAAGGTCTGTACAAAAGTCATAACATAATGTAAATAATTTTGCATTATTGTTAATAATAAATCATATTACACTATTACATAATGTAAAGGCTATAAAACATGTTTGTCTTCAAAGAATGACCTTGGTTTCTGTGGGCAGTGTCTCCTGATGGAAAGGTAGTGCATTCCTGCTAAATCATGGACAAAACGGGCCCCCTAGGAGTTCCAGGCTGCAGTAGCAGCTTCTCATCTACGTCCATCACTGCTTGATACTGTTGTTGACTTTGAAAGCTTCTTTCAGTCTAGTTTTACCAACATGCTAGTATTTCATGAGGATCTACTACATACCAGGTTCCAGAAAGCTAAATGCCTTTTGTTCATTGTTATTCACTAAATACAAATCACAACTCTCTTCTCATTACTCACACAACAAAATTTAGCTGAGGGAGATTGAGTGACTTTCCCAGGGTCACACAGCTACTAAGAGTAGAGTGGTGTTTAGATTCATGTGGGAATGCTTAACACAGAAATGAACCAGTGAAAATATCATACATTCCAAAAGCCTACTCAAGCCATTTGTTCTTATTTTAAGGAAAATCTTTATGCTAATTTTAAACTCCAAATATGTATGAATGGCAGAGATCTATAGATTTGATTCTGATGTAAGAAATGATGCTCACCAGCTGGTTACTGCTACCACCCCACAACCCTGAACATACTGGACAAATGTCTAAGCCTTGTGGTTAGTGGGGACAATGCTGGTGGAGTCTGAAGTTGTCATGCAGTGACTCATGCAAGCTTAGGCTGATTTGGTGATATATGACACAGAGATGCAAAAAAATGTCGTAGCTGACACACGTAGGATGGCTCTGGGAGATGCAGAAGGAATGGGTCACCCAAAATAGAGCCAGACAGGCATCCTTAAAGAAGGAGCAAAGGGGCTGCATCTTAAGGAATGAAGAAGAGATCTGTCATGAGAGTTGGCACAGGAAGTTCTTGAGAGGCAGAGGGAGAGCATAAGAATGTTGGGAAGGAAGGAGAGATTCTCACACATCTGGGAAGCTGACAATCCATCAGCATGGCCAGAAAGAAAATAAAAGTGGGAGGAGTGGAAATAATAGATGAGGCTGGATATAGAAGCAGAGCTGAAGCTGTGTCGATTGTGGTAAAGAGTTGTGATTCTACCCAGAAGGCAGTAGATAGCATTCTAAACAGAGATCTTTTAAAACAGGAGTGAGCAAATATTTTCTGCAAAGGGCTAAATATTAAATATTTTAAGTTTTCCAAGCCTTATGGTCTCTCTCTCTCAATGACTCAGCTCTTCCATTGTACCATGAAAGTAGCCAGAGACGTCATATAACATACGTATGTGGCTGTGTCCCATTACAACTTTACTTACAAATGCAGACTGTGTCAGACATGGTCCATGCTTGGTAGTTTGCCACACCCTGTTTTAGAAAGCTCAGGTTTGTGATATGATGGAGAATGCCTACAAGAGTTCTTGTTTTAAATGGTAGAGTGAACATACACTGAAATTCTATCCTGCTTGACTCAAGCTCTTGATAGCAAAAAGTAGAAAAGATAGATAGTAAATAGATAAATAGATGATTGGCAGGTAGATAGATGATAGATAAAGAAAATACATAGCTGTTCCAGAAAAGAGAAAGGGTCACTTCATGAACCAAAAAGAAAGTAATATACTTCAGAAAGGAAGCAGGCCGGAAAACCCACAGTTGCAAAGCAAATAGAATTTCCACTGCCTCTTGTAGCCCCTTCCTGGAAGTAGTCGCAGCCAACTTCCTCCTCTGTTTTTTGTTTGTTGTTTGTTTTTTTGTGGGGATTTTGTTGTTGTTGTTTGCTTTTTTAAAAAAAAAAAAAATTCCCTTTCCCTGCTTTTTTGTCACAGCAGCCTTTGTCACTTCAAACACCGCAAGTGTTCTTTTAAAAAACTTATGTCAACCTTTCAATTACAATGCAACATGTCTGAAAGTTCGTATCTAGAGAGGTGAGATGGACAAAGAAGCCCTTGTTACTGCACGTTTTCTTGCCCCAGCCTTCACCTTGCACACAGCAACAGACAATGCACAAAGCCACTTCCTTATGGACTGAAATTCTGATCCTTTTATGACTGGCCTTTCCATCCTTCAACTTCCCCTCTCCCATGCTGTGAATGATTTTTTATTGTACATTTTTGTTTTACTCTCAGTGACAGGGGAACACAGGTAGCTCTAATATAACTGTGACCCAGATGTTTCTGTTTCTAGCATGTATTTTGTAGCAAACATTTACATCCATCATTTTTCACTGTCTTTTGAAAATAATTAGGCAATATCTCATCTGAGGTAGGATGTTTCTAGTGGTTGTGTTCTGAGGGAGAAAAACTAATTTGTTCTCTTTCCACTGCATTCCAGGAACAGTAAGAGGACCTTGTGCATGAATAATTTGTTTCCACACTATAGAGTGGGTAATGAGCAGATTATGTAAAAACAGTTCTGCTTCACTTCAGTAACAGCCTCCTCCAACTCATTTTTTCTCAACAAACTTATTTTTCCAGCAGAAGAATCCCAGACTTCTTAGAGAACCCAGTGACTTTTTGCACCTTAAATCTGTGAAATCATCATGTTTTCTTCTGCCATATCCATAGTTCAAAGATGAGGCAAAGCTAGGTGCATTCCTGAAGGAACCCAAGAAATTCCTCTCTTTCTGTCTCTGGAATGAAATGAATTCTCCAGATCATCAGTTCTAACCTTCAAAAACCAAACCTGTTTGTGAGAGCTCCTTCAAATACTGCTATAGACCCCAGTATTTATTCTTATTCATTAAATTTTTAAAATGTTTGTTTTATTTGGAATCAATGTATTTGTAATTTTAGTATTTGTATTAATATAAGGGAGAAATGTTTAAATCTGTCTATGCCATATGTGCCTCTGGCTTATTGCCCAATTAATTGTAGTTTCAGGCTAAACTTTGGTTTCTGTCTTTAATTTTTGTCAGAACAAATATAAGTGATCTCAAAACATCTGCTTTTATTGTAGGGACTCATGCTGCCATCTCCATTCCTCTCTCTTTTCTTGCAGTCTGGGTGGAAGTTCTTTAATACGAACATTTCAACCATCTTCACTCTACCATGTCCACTATCAGCACATTCAAACTTATCCAGCCAAGGCTGTTATCTTAGGCCAGGGATTTTTTAGGAATCTATTTTGCTGTGATATGGCTGGCACCTCTTTGACTCACTTGATCACCCCAGAGTTCTTTTCATTTTAGGAACCCAAGAGGGCAGAAAAAGAAGTAGGTGAGCAATTAAACCCCGAGTCAGGAGCGTCTCCATTTGTGTTAAGCAATGTTGTAGAATATCGTATTTAGTAAGCTCCTAGCAGATGAACCACATGGCTACTGAGCACACATGCCTGCTTGCTGCTGTGAGCTCGGACACCATCATCATTAGTCCTTTCCACTTCTGGAGGGAATTATAAGGGCCACTTAATAACCTGTAAATCATAGAGAGTTAAAGGTGTTTCCCCAAAACGCTGATGACAGAATGAAAGGTGAGGAGTGTTAGCCACAGGTCAAAAGTCTCTCAATGTGGGTTGTTGAAGTAATGTAGGTCTTTTTTCTTTGGGAAGTCTCCCTAGAATGGGGTCGGATGCTGTCCATTCTAGGATGAAAAATTGGGATATTAGACACTGTCAGATATTTATCCCAAGTCTTCATTTAGGGCTCTTAATTAGTTTATTCAACCATCACCATCTCAAATGCTAAGTGGGGCATTTGAGTCTCTCCACAGTCCAAATCAGCACCGTCTTTTAAAGTTGAGTTTCTCATTATTCTTGCCTGATATACCTTATTTATCCCACGCCCACCCAATAACATATCGTGCTTACTGTTATCTTTGAGACAACACTTGAATTTTACTCAGCCTGGAGTACTCTTCACATGTCTTGTCCAGATCCAGTTCGGACTTATTCTTCAGCCCTGCATCAGTCAATGGGGGCTAGGTTAAACTGTGGTGACAACCTCCAAATTTCAGTGGCTCAAAAATCTCCCTCATTTATATACATCTCATCATGGGTCAGGTGAGCGGTAGCTCTATGCTGTGTCATCCTAACACAGAAATCCAGACAGAAGGAGGGACCATCAATGAGATCCCCATTGCTATAGAAAAGAGAAAAATGCATGTGGAATAGAACTCTGTTTATTGGAAATTTCTTCTGGAAAAGTTAAATGTTATTTTCTTCTCACCTCCATTGGCAAAGAAAAAAACAAAACAAAACAAAACAGTCATGTGGCCATGTGAAAACTTAAGTAGGTGGGATGGAACAGTCAGAATGCATTCATAAAAAGTGAACTGAAAATATTTGGAGAACAACACCAATGACTATCATAAATGCCAACATGCACCCCAAACAACCCAGATCTGTCACCTTCCAAACCTTTTACGTCTTGCAAAGTATTAGAACTTATCTGAAGCCATACCACTCATAGAGACTGCAAAATACATAATGACATCTCCTTTAGGATATCCTTAGAGAATTCAAGGAAAAGAAGTTAAATAATTTAAAAGTGCTTTTGGGTACAGCTATTTACCACTAGAAGGTAAGACTAGAGATAGATCATAAACATAATAACAGGGATTATGCTCAGAGTCAGGGCCAGAAGTATGGTTTGAGGTGGGGTCATGGTCAGGGTCAAGATCAAAGTCAGGGTCAAAGTAAGGGTCATAATTAGGGACCAGGGTAGGGATCAGGGTTTAGGTTCAGGGTCAAAGTCTTGGGACAGGGTTAGGGTTAGGATTAGAACCAGAGCTTTGTTCTTCTCGGGACCCACCTGAGAGTGGGTCACCATGGCTTTGGAGCACCTAGTAGCATGTCCACCTTGAAGACCAGAGTTTCGTTGTCCTTAAGACTGACCTGGGGAGATGTGGCTGCAGGCCATTGAGGAAGATGAGGCAAAAGGTTCCTGTCTGCTCCCCACGTGCTGAAGAGGGAGCTCTGCTATGGGCTTTACTTTCACATGTTACATTCTACAAGTCTTGTTTTACAAAAGCCTCCCTGCCTTGAGGCTTTTGCTGCTCTTCGCTGCTCATCATCACAGCGTGCCAGAACATATGGTAAGATTTGGGTTTGTTTCTGAGGAGAGATCTTGGTACAGAGAAAGGAGCAATGCTTAGAGCCACCATCAGGACAGTTGAGATGAAAGCTGGGGATGGGCAGAGGCTGGAGGAAATATGTTCACCCCCTGTAAACACTTTTATTCATGTTTTAATTACCCATTTTTCTTACAATGTTAAAGTAGTAAAAATAGTATTGAAAAATTGAAAAGTAGGCATATTAAAACTTGCAACATTAAGTTTAAATATATTATTTGAACCTCATCAACATATTTTATTTTGTTGAGAAAGTCTAAGGTTAATTGGCAGCATATTTGTAACAGTAGATAGAATAATGTCTGTTTTATAAACATTGACATTCTACATTACATGTGTGAATCCTGAAAATCTGAGACAGCTCTCAGATTTTTTAGAAAGTTTATTTTGCCAAGCTTGAGGATGCGCACCTGTGATGCATCCTCAGGAGGTCCTGACAACACGGGCCCAAGGTGGTCAGGGCTCAACTTGGTTGTATACGTTTTAGGGAGACATGAGACATCAATCAGTATGTGTAAGATGTACATTGGTTCAGTCCAGAAAATTGAGAAGGCCAGACAGGGGGCTTCCAGGTCATAGGTAGGTAAGAGACAAATGGTTTCATCCTTTTGCATTGCTGATTACTCTCTCTAAATGAGGCAATCAGATATGCATTTATTTAGGTGAGCAGGCGGATGACTTTGGATAGAATGGGAGGCAGGTTTGCCCTCAGCAGTTCCCAGCTTGACTTTTCCCTTTAGTTTAGTGATTTTGGGTCCCCAAGATTTATTTTCCCTTCACAAGGTCTAACATGTTTTCCTATGAGCATTAATTATTCACTGTGCATTTTATTACACAAATAAGGCAAAGATTTTTTAAAAATCAACTTCGTGGCTAGCTATATAGACATAATTACATAGAAGCTCAACTAAATTTGCAAACATTCCAGAGTTTGGGTTTCCAATAATTCTTTGTGATTCTTTAAAGGTAAAGTATTTTTTCCCATAAAACATAGCAACATCTAAAATCACCTGTAGAATATCCTGCCATTTTTGTTTCTCTAGTTTCCTCATTTTCTGCAAAGCCTCACTGAGGAAACTGACTTTGAATATCCTTTTACACTCTTCTGTTTTAGAAAGCATTGTGGTAAAACATTGAATCATCACGGTCATAAGTTCTCTCCACATTCTTTCTTTCTTTGAATATTTTTTTCCCAGTGGCCAATATTTGATTCTATTGTATTATGGCTGAAAGGTAGGCATGGGCACAAAATAAAGACAAGAAGTCTTTGGAATAAGTGATCCCATCACAATGAATCAATTTTCCATTGGAACATATTTTTACAAAGTCACTCTTTTGAAAATATTTAGGCATGAATTGAAACAGAGTCTGTAAGGTTATGTTTTTTCCTGGTCTAAGGTGAACAGCATTTTAGAGAATGAACCCAGGACACAACCACAGCACAAGAAAAAAATATGATAATTAAGTTTACACATATGTGTGACTACTCTAACAGAAAACACGTAAAGAGCATTTGTTTTGATTTATATATTAATCTGCACTGTTTAATTTTTTGTGTCATAAATGCTCTTATTTAAAAAAACAGGACTAGTTAACAGTGTCAATTACTAGTAATTCATGGTATAAATAAGGAAGTGTTCAAAAAACATAACAGTGTTTTAAATAAAGTTTTATTTTACATCATTTTTTTTTTACTTACACAGAAATTGCCAAAAAAAAAAAAAAAAAATGCAGAGATTCCCCATGTAGCCACAACCTAGTTTCCTCTCTTATTAACATCTTCTATCAGTGTGTCTCACATGGCTTATTAATATCTTACATAATTTGTCATAGCTAATGAACCAATACTGATAGACTATCATTAACTAAAGTTCATATTTCATTCGGATTCCCTTAATTCTGTCTTACTCTGACCCCAGGATCCCATTCAGGATCCCGCATGACATGTAGTTATCACGTCCCTGTGGGCTCTTCCTGGCTCTGACAGCGTGTCCAGCTTTCCATGTCATGATGACCTTGATAGTATTGAGGAGTATTGGTCAGGAATTTTGTAGAGTGTCCCCCATTGTCACTGCATGTTCTCAAGGTGAACTGTCACCTTTGATGTTCACTTGGATCATTTGGCAGAGCTACTGTTTGTCAGGTTTCTCCACTGTGAAGTTATTTTTCCTCCTTGACCATACTGCATGTGTTCTTTTGGAGCAAGTCACTATGCGGAGTCCACACTTACGGAGTGAGGAGTTGGCTCCACCTTCTTGATGGCTGAGTGTGTACATCAATTATTTGGAATTCTTTTGCAAAGAAGATTTCTATGCAACTCCATTTGCTTATTCACCTGTGTATACAAAAACAGACACCTAGATAATTACTTTAAGCTTTAGTTATTATTCCACACTACAATTCATTCCTGTGTTGGCCATCAGTAGCTGTTTTTATTGGCTCTTATTTTTCTTTGATATATTTTAATTTTTGTTAGTACTTACTTACTTTCTGATACTTCAAGATTATTCTGACTCCTATATTTAGTGTCCCAGTTCTAGTATCAGACATTTCTTCAAAGAACCTGATTCCTTTCAGAATGGTAGGAAAACCTACATCTGACTGCTGAATGAGCACATTGTATCTTGTCCCTCCTTAGCAATGCTAGGAAGTATATGTGTGTGTCTAACAGACCTATCCACACCTAATTATAAAGGTTTATATGTAGAACTGTGTGTATCTATATTAAACTAAACATAAGTTTACATTGATGTCTCCACCTCTGATCTACTATCACATGAATCATTCTAGCCTTCTCCCCTTGCTAATTTGTAACCTCCCACTTCAACAGTGAGAGACCTGGTTCCTACCATCTGCGACTTTTGTAAGTCATTGTTTTGTTCCAGATACTGTGGTTTTACAATTGTTCACAATTGCTTCTGTTGGAAAGAATTTTATAAAATGGAATCCAGTGATGAAGTACAGTTCATTTGCCTTCAGCATACAGATTCTATTCATTTTCAAAGTGACTTAGGTCAACACCATTTTCCCAACATCTTCAGTGAGTTTTTTCCTACATGTGTGTCTTAGTCTGTTTTGTGCTTCTGTAACAGAATACCTGAGACTGGGTAATTTATAAGTAAATTTGGCTCACAATACTGGTGGCTGGAATGTCTGAGATTGGGCAGTTGCATCTGGTGGAGTCTCAGTCTTTTTCACCTCATGGTAGAAAGTGGAAGGGGAGCAAGGGGTGAACCAGAGATCACATAGCAAGAGCAAAAGCAGGAGGGAGGCCAAGGAAGCCAGACTCTTTTTAACTACCTACTCCTGTAAGAATTAATCCATTCCTGTGAGAGCAGAACTCACTCACCTCCATGGAGGACATTAATCTATTCATGAGGGATCCGTCCCCATGACCCAAACACCTTCCACTAGGCCCCACCACCCCACACTGCCACACTGGGGGTCAAATTTCAACACGAGTTTTTGCGGGGACAAACCACACCCAAACCATAGTAATTTGTAGCATAGTTAATTTCTTTTTCACATGATGTATTCTGTCCTGGGATACTCCACATCCTGAGTAATTTTATTTAATGTGAATAGAGTTTGATTTACCCATTTGGTTGTAAAATTCTGCGTATTTTGACCAATGCATTGTGGTAGGTACCCACTATTAAAGTATCATATGGAATGCTTCAAACCCCCACTCCATGGAGCTAATGGCTTCCCATCTGTGTAATTTGCCTTCTGCAGTGTCTCATTAAATGAGATCACACTGTGTGTATTCTCAGACTGTCTTCTTCCAGTTAGCAATGTGCATGCAAGATTCACTCACGTCTTTGTGTTAGTTGATAGCTTGTTCCTTTCTATGACTAAATAGTATTCCATTGCATGAATGTACCACAGTTTGGTTATGCATTTTGGGGAGCAAAACCTTCCTCTTCTAACTTTGTTCCAGGGTTGGAGACTTTCAAATTAACTGACAATGGATACATTAGTAGGAGAGATAATACTTGGCTTCTTATTCCACAAGTATCATTGTGGGACAAAATTCATCAGATGGCAGGATCCAGTTTACAAAGAGGTAAAAATAGCCCAAAAACAAGAAACAAGACTAGAATCTTATAACCCACAATAGCTATAGTTTTCCTTTAAAAATTTTTTTGTTTGAGACAGGGTCTGGCTCTGTCACCCAGGCTGGAGTGCAAAGGTGCAACAATCTCAGCTCACTGTAACCTCTGCCTCCTTGATGCAAGCGATCCTCCCTCCTCAGCCTCCTGATTAGCTGGTACTACAGGCACATGTCATCGTGCCCATCTAATGTTTGTATTTTTGGTAGAGATGGAGTTTCACCATGTTGCCCAGGCTGGTCTTGAACTCCTGGCCTCCCAAAGTGCTGGAATTATAGGCATGTGCCACCATGCCTGGCCAAATTATAGTTTTCCATTGAAACATAAAATTTCCCTCTGTAGTAACCATCATTTTTTTTTTATCATAATCAAAGTAAGACTATTCTTGTTTTAAAAATAAGTCTAGTTTTGTTAGATTTTGCTTGATTATTTACATAAGTGCAGCAAGAACAGGAGATGGCCACATAGGTGCTTTCAAGTTTCTTTGCTGGAAGTTTTCATACAGAATCTCAGATTTGACCTTTAAAGGCCTTATTCAGGCTAAAAGCCAAGCTAAGAACATACTATCAAATTTCAGCTGCAGTCCTTATAGCTTTGTGTGAATTCCTCTCTTCTTGAGGCCCCCAAAATATCCCTAAATTCCTGGGCCTACCAGGAAATGACCTTCTTTACTAACCTGTAAGGCTGTGAACCCTGTAATGTAAGTATCAGGCTGGCTTTTCTCAGAGTGCTGTTGGGAATGAAGTTTCTGGTATTCCAAAAAAAAAAAGAATTAACGTGGGAACAAATGATCTCTTAGCAAGGCGAGCTTTACTTTCTGAAGAAAGGGTGCTACTCAATAGCTGTCCAGCCACAAGAGCACACCGAACAAAGGAGACAGAGTTACTTATAACCTGATGCGTCTACCCTACTGCTGTGTCCAGTTTCCATTGGCTGGAATAGGACCTCACATTTTACACTTTACCCAATTGGCTATTAGTTTAAAACTTTCTTAATTAGGTAAGGGGAATAGAACAAAGAAAGAAAAGGAAGTGCCAGGGATAGTTAAGGAAGCATCTCCAAATAAGGAATGGCATACACTATGGGCTGGGGCTTGTCTAGTTCTGTCCAGGCATGCCGGAGCAAGCTAGGACAAATGATTTGGAACACACACACACACACACAAAAATAGTGGATAGCAATCTTATACTAAGAAATTGTGACTTTTTACCATCTTTGAAGAAGAACTTTCCCATTTCTCATAGTGCTTTGTAAGCAATGTCTCCATAAAAGTCAACCTTACTTCCTTAAAACTGCTGGTCGTAACTGATCTTAGGTACACTTCCAAAATATGATATTCCAGTAAAAACCTTGATAATATAACCAAATTTTCCAGTTATGTCGTGTTATAAGGTGAACAGATTCTTACTGGACTTTTGCTAATAACTGTGTCATCATGAAAATAAGAGTATTCAGTAAAAATTTCAAAATTCTGGAGAAATCAGGCAGGGGGAAAAAAGATAAATGCTTCATTTCTGTTTACAAAAGTATAATCTACTAAATTGTTGTAAGTTACAGTTAGATTAAGAGAAAGAGATTTCTTAAATCCAGAAACTAGAACATTAAAAAACCAGCAATGCTCTAAAAAGCTATAAAATTATAATCAATTTTCATCAGTTCATTCAGTGCCATGTAATCAATTCCAGTCTTGCTGGATCTTGGGTTAGCAGTCTCATGACCCCATCAATTTCTCCACCAGGCTTCTGGAGATCTTCACTGAGTCAAGTGTATGGTCTTAAAGTTATTTAAGCAATATCATCAGAAGTCTTTAACCAGAGTACCTGTCATACTCTTTTCTGTGAGTCTCAGAGGGAGTCCTGTGTTGGAGATGAACATTCTGACCTGTAGCTGATTGCAGGAGCTTTCAGGAAAGCATCAGGGGGAAATAATATCTAAATGACAAAGAGCATGAAATGGCTGTGATTATACCACAGTTGACAAGGATATTTGATTTTTTCTGTGGCATACAACATTTATTTATTTATTTATTTATTTATTTATTTAGAAACAGAGTCTCGCTCTGTCACCCAGGCTTGAGTACAGTGGCGTGATCTCAGCTCACTGCAAGCTCCACCTCCCAGGTTCACGCCATTCTCCTCCCTCAGCCTCCTGAGTAGCTGTGACTACAGGTGCCCGCTACCACGCCCAGCTAATTTTTTGTATTTTTAGTAGAGATGGGGTTTCACTGTGTCAGCCAGGATGGTCTTGATCTCCCGACTTTGTGATCCACCCACCTCGGCCTCCCAAAGTGCTGGGATTACAGGCGTGAGCTACTGCACCCTGCACAACATTTAAAATAATAATTGGAATTATGACTCATAACTCTATACTGGCACATAGCATGGATAAGGAGGACATTGACAAATTTCCAGGAATTTTATATAATTTCTGAAAACATAACATTTTACTCAAACAAATATAACACAGGGAAGGTTAGATATCTCTTTTTATTTGTATCTTTTGTAAGGTTTTCCTTATAAAAAATACATCCTACTTTACTTGTAAAACTTGCCCTACTTTTCTTGCATGCTTTGCGTAGAGTTGTTTCTAGTTATTCTATTGCTTCTAGTAGTTTTATTTACACATATTGATTATAATTTTAATACTTAGTAATTTTTTATTTTCCAGAGAAAACTAACAAGTAAACAGTTATAAACTGTCATATATTAGCATTCCATAGTAGGTTAGAAAATGTATGAGTATACCATCTCCCAACATCTACAGGGATGTGTTTCCTCATCGTACAATTTCTCATTGTGGTAGACAAAAACATGTTTATTAATGGTCCAAAATATTTTTAGTCTGTCTCTAAAAATAAGAAGCGAAAAGTATATAAATTTGAATTATTTATGTTCAGTAATTAATGTTTTAGTATTGTATCTTATTTATAAATGGTCTAGATATTTAATGCAAATCTTTTACTTAGCTTAACTTTAAGGTTAAAAATTACCAAAAGTATTTTGGAAACTACTATTAAGCAGATTTACAGTAAACAAATTATTTTTGAAATAATGTTTTTCGCTTTTCACAAGATGGCACCGAAAGTGAAGAAGGAAGTTCCTGCCCCTCCTAAAGCCAAAGCCAAAGCCAAAGCTTTAAAGGCCAAGAAGGCAGTGTTGAAAGGTGTCCACAGCAACACACAGAAAAGAAGATCCGCATGTCACTCACCTTGAGGTGGCCCAAGACACTGCGACTCCGGAGGCAGCCCAAATATCCTTGGAAGATCACCCCCAGGAGAAACAAGCTTGACCACTATGCTATCATCAAGTTTCCGCTGACCACTGAGTCCGCCATGAAGAAGATAGAAGAAAACAACATGCTTGTGTTCATTGTGGATGTTAAAGCCAACAAGTACCAGATCAAACAGGCTGTGAAGAAGCTCTGGGACATGGATGTGGCCACAGTCAACATCCTGATTTGACCTGATAAAGAGAAGAAGGCATATGTTCGACTGGCTCCTGATTGTGATGCTTTGGATGTTGCAACAAAATTGGGATCATCTAAACCAAGTCCAGCTGGCTAACTCTAAATATATGTATATCTTTTCACCATAAAAAAGAAATAATGTTTTTCATAAGAATGACAACTTAATTAGAATCAAATTTATAAGCTTTAAGATTTTACGTTTCTAGTAAGTATAATAGTAGCTTATTTGAGTAGAACTCAAGCAGAATAGGAATTTATGTTTGTTTTATATTCAATAGTGGTAACTTTGAAGATATAGTTGTTTTATTACACCAAAAATATTATATTAACCTTATTTAACTAAGTTTTATCCAAATCATGTTAACTTAAAAAACATTTGATCAGTTCCTGTATTTCTAGAAGTTTGGTGAATATTTATTTATAAATGCTTATTTTTTTCCAAGCCAAGTTAGAATGGAGCACTTTTAAAGGATTTTATAAATGAATTTTGCAACGCTATCCTGAGTTAAGAAAATATCACATATACATAACACACATTAATAGACATACAAACACAAATAGAGATATCATAGCTTTCATCCTGAAATTTCAGCCATGAATCAGGCATAAATATTCTGATGGTTAATTTTAGACATCTACTTGATTGGATTAAGAGACACACATAGCTGGTAAAATACAATTTCTGGGCATATGTGTGAGGGTGTTTCTGGAAGACACTGAGATAACCCTGACCCAATGTAGATGGGCACAGATATGGTTTGGCTGTGTCCCCACTCAGATCTCATCTTGAATTGTAGTTCCTATAATACCTACATGTCGTGGGAGGGACCCAGTTGGAGGTGATTGAATCATGGTGGTGGTTACTGCCATGCTGTTCTCATGATAGTGAGTGAGTTCTCATGATCTGATGTTTTTATAAGGAGCTTTTCCCATTTGGCTCAGCACTTCTCCTAGTTGCTGCCATGTGAAAAAGGACGTCTTTGCTTCCCCTTCCACCATGATTGTGAGGCCCCTCCAGCCATGTGGAACTGTCAGCCCATTAAACCTCTTTGTTCTTTATAAATTGCTCAGACTCAGGTATTTCTTCATAGCAGTGTATAAATGGATTAATACAGGCACCATCCAATTGGTTGAGAACCCAGATAGAAAAAAAAGGAAGAGGAAAGGGGAATTATCTCCTTCTGAAATGGAAACATCCTTCTTCTCCTGCCCTTGACATTAGAACTTCAGGGTCTCAGGCCTTTGGCCTCAGAATGAGAGTTACACCATTGGCTTCCCTCATTCTGAGTCCTTTGGACCTGGACTGAGCCATGCTACGCTTTCCTGGTTCTCCAACTTGGCGCTTTCCTGGTTCTCCAACTTGGAGACAGGCTATTGTGGAACTTCTCAGCCTCCATAATTATGTGAACCAATTCCCCTAATGAGTCTTCTCTCATCTATCTATCTACATATATCACATTGATTCTGCCTTTCTGGAGAACCCTGACTAATGTGATTACAGTAATACAAAATTCACTAGTTTATACAGAAGACTTGGTTGTTGTCTTTGCCCCATTTTTTATTTGTATTATAACTGTGTTTCTGGAAAATGGAACAAATTTTTACCTTCTTCATATGAGGGCTAAAGCTTTTTTCTCACTAATACTTTTGGAGATTTGTAAGATTTTCTTTTGTTTTGACATACAATGTTATGGAGGCTGAGAAATAATTTTTTTTCTGTTTTATTTTTCAGCCCCAGGTGTTTGCTTTTGCAGATTCTTGAGCATGTTGAGAGCCTCCAAGGCATGGAGCAGGGTGCCTAAAGTTTCAGTGATTATAGGGAGTTGACAGACTCAAATGGGAAGGGAAAGGTCTAAAAAGAGGCAGTTTGGAAGGTAAAAATTTTGTCAAAGGAGCCATTAAAGTTCTAAATAATTCTTATTCTTAGTAAAGTCATGCAAACAGGAAAGGAATTAGACAGAATTAGCTCCATATTGGTGGAACACATAGTCAGCAGAGGTTTGAGAAGGGAGAATTTAGTCAACTGAGAAGTTCCCATGAAAGGAGCAAGATCAAGATCACAGAGACACCATGAAACAAAAAGCCAGGAATAACTTCCAACCCAAGAGGAGAACACAGAGGCCTCAAAACCAAAGCTAGGATAAGAAACTTGTAGCCCAAGAGTTACCTTCCAGACAAAGAAGCCTGAGATTCCAACCCAGCTTCACAGAGTACTCACTCAAAATGTTACTGAAAATGTAGGCTTTTCAATGACTTAGCCATGCATGCAAAAGGCATTCCTTAAGGTGGTACAGAAGATGGAGCCCCCATATCCAGAGATAGCCAAGGAGAAAGAAAGACCCCTGTTGGCAGAGCCAGTGGGCAAAGGCAACAGAAAAGGAGACAAGAATCCTAATGGGATGAGATCCTTTCATATTTAGGCTTATACAAACTCCTGAGAATTGGCAGGTTGACAGCCATAAATGGGGTACCAACTTTTCTACTCATTGGATTACAAGTTCTTCAGCATCCAAAATGATTTAAAAAATGACAATTTCTAGGGCTTTTGTGGGAGAGTATGGAAGGTCTTTTTGAACCTTTTAAGGCTGTCAACAGAAGAATGATGACATTCATAAATTTGGAAAGGAGACATTTCTTTATTTTTACGGTTTTGGTTTTTTTTTTTTTTTTGAGATGGAGTTTCACTCTTGTTGCTCAGACTGGAGTGCAATGGTGTGATCTCGGCTCACTGCAACCTCCACCTTCTGGGTTCAAGTGATTCTCCTGCCTCAGCCTCCCAGTTAGCTGGGATTACAGATGCCCACCACCAAGCCTGGCTAATTTTTTTGTATTTTTAGTAGAGACAGGGTTTCATCATGTTGGTCAGGCTGGTCTCAAACGCCTGACCTCAGGTGATCCACCTGCCTTGGCCTCCCAAAGTGCTGGGATTACAGGTATGAGCCACCACACCCAGTGAGAGATTTATTTCCTATAAAGGGTTGCAGCCTGCAGGATTGTCCTTCTGAGAGACTGGGAAGCATAGCCTCCAGCCAGAAGCCAGAAACAGATACTTCAAGGGAGATGTAAAGGAAATAGTAATTTATGCTGAGTGGAATTTGCAAAAACACATATTTAATAAACTCTAGGAGGAGTCATGAATATTTATGAAAGGAGAAACGCATGCTTGTGCAATTGAGTTTCTTGCTTCTTCATGGGTCCCATGTACAAAAAATGGCAGTGTTAGCAGGATCCCAGGGTAGAGTTTTCAGCCCTCTGACATTAAAAGGTAAAGCAGAGGACATGAAAACTCGCTCTGTGCATCCTCTGTACACAGGCCAGAACCTCTCCGTCATGGGTGGTTTCTTATTAGGCCAGAAAGGAGAGGTTGATATCAGTGTCAGTGCCTTTGAAAGGGCTGGTTTCTGTTTAATCCTTAGGGAAGAAAACCTCATCATGGTTAGCAAACGAGGTGTATCTGACCCCCATCATCCCATCCTGGCCAAGCTGAGAACTCAGTTTTGAAAGTTACTCTGGGATTCCCTCAGCCAAGAGTTGGTGTGTTCAGTCAGTTGGGAGCTTAGGATTTCATTTTCATTTATCAATGCTAATAGGAAAGAGTACACTGTCTTCACGGCAGCTGAATTTGCAAGAAAATCCTTGGATGGAGTTAATGGCAGCTGTATTTTTCTGGGAGCTCTGCTTTAATTGGATAAAGTAAGTTCTGGTAAGATTTCTTCCTTTATCTTCAGTATCTCAAACGTTTTCATTTAAATAATCTTTATAAGAACTCTTGATGTCTGAGTGGATTCCCACACAGTCATCTACTATAAGACTTTCTGATTCTTTTTTTCCTTCGGTCATTATGAATAGAGCTTCTGTAAATAATTGCATGGTAGCTTTTATTTAGAAATAACATCAAAGTAGTTGTCAAAATACTTAGGAATGTGATTTTTGGATTGTAAGGTGAGACTTGTTCAGCTTTGGAAAAAACTGCCCAACTTGTAATAGGGGAGGAAAAATAATTTGCTGTGTTTTTGGAATTCTTAGATGGGACCCTCTGTAACAAATGACAGATTAAAATGAGAAAAAACAGAAAAGTTTAAAAACATGTATACTTTATTGATAAGACTCTTTAGTGATTTAGTTATCCTTCTCTTCTTGGTGCTGAAAGAGAGAGGTAGCTTTTAAATGGGGATTTCCTTTATAGTTGTAAATTTTCCTTACACAAGGGTAACTTCTACTCTGTTTTCAGAACTTCCTTTGTTGGCATTTTTTCAAAATAATCAGCTTGGAATAATTCTTAAGCCAAAGGGACATATTTTTGGGTGGCATATTCTGGTTTCCTACCATTATATTTTAGGGTGGCATATTTTGGTGTTATACACTGTGTTCCACCAGCAATGAAAAGAGTTCTTGTTTTTCCTCCAGCAATTTTTTCATTTTTGAAAGAGTTTAGCAGTTCTAACAGATATAGATCAGCTTTGCTATCTCATTGTGGTTTTCAGTTATCTACTATGTTGAGCATCTTTTGGTATGTTTACTTGCCTTCTGTAGATCATCTTTTGGTGAGGTGTCCATTCAGATCTGTGTGCATTTTTAATTGGACTGTTTAAATTATTGTTGTTTTAAGAGTTTTGTATGTATTTTGAATACAAAGTCTTTCTCAGATCTGTATTTTGCAAATATTTTCTTTCAATAACGTGACTTGTCTTTTGTTCCCTTCACAAGGTATTTTCCAGAGTATTAACTTTAAATATTAAGAAATCCACATTGTCATTTCTTCTGAGTATATCAACCTTTTGTGCTATTTGTTAAAAATTCATTACCAAACCCAAAGGCACATAGCTTTTCTTCTATAGTGTCTTCTAGAAATTGTATAGTTTCGCATTTTTAGTGTAAGGATGATTTTGAGTGATTATTTGTGTAAGTTGTAAAGTTTTCATCTACATGTATATCATTTGCTATGGTTTCCAATTCATTGTTCCCTCACTATTTCTGGGAAAGACACAGGATAGTGGGCTCTGTTAGAGTAGATAGACAGGTAGACATGAACAGGAGGTTGAGCTCCTGGAAAAGGGAAAGTTTGGGAAGGCTCACCTGGAGGGACCACCAAAAATTCAACATATTAGTAGCATCTGTAATGCTGGAGTGGATGGGCACTTGTCAATTGTGGGTAGGAGGGAGAAGAGGTACCTATGCAGAAAGAAACACCCTAGAACTCCTCTTAAGATGCCCCAGTCATCATTCACTCTGCAGTAAAAATGTCACAATATTGGTAGCTACATGCTGATAAGGACAAAGGGGACATTCTTAAAAGAAACCTGGCACCATAAGTACAGATTAGGGCAGAGAAGCACATTCAAAAGAGATGGGCGCAGTAGGTACAAACGTGACCGCTGTCAGCCTGCCTGGGATGGCGGGAAGGAGCCTGGTGCCAGAGTGGATTGGGATTGATGACCACATATGTGCCTCAACCAACAGTGAGGAGGTCCCAAAAGCCTAAGTGGGGCAAGTTGGGGATCTAAGGCAGTAGCAGGAAAACCAAAGAAAAACGGGGGTAGACCTGAGACAGAGGCAGGAATGTGAAGAAGTCCAAAATAAAATTCCCTGCACAGGATTCTTAGGCTGCTTTCCTGCACGATCAGCCTACTCCTCCCTATTTTTCTACAATAAGCTCTTCACACTGTATTTTTTTCAATGAATTTTTCTGCCATCTTCGTACTGCCTCTTGGTGAAACTCTTTCTTCCAAGTTAGAAAATAATTGGGACATCAGCTCTCCCCAGTAATAGCTCCGTTTCAGTTTGAATTTCCAGAACTGGTGGCACTTAATAACTGGCGCTCTGACTTTAAGTGGTGCACGAGGAGGCCAGCAGGGGGCGCCAGACGTCACACCTGGAGCAAGAGGGTCCTGCATAGCCCCATCCGTCTGCAGGTGTTGTGTTGCCACGACACTGCCAGCAAGAGGGGCCAGCAGTATCCCCAGCTGCCAGCAGGGGGCGTACGACGACTACACTGAGCAAGAGGTTCCTGCAGTATCCTTAGCTGCCAGCAGGTGGCGCAGGGGCACCACACCATGAGCAAGAGGAGCCTGCAGTGTCCTGGTTGGCAGCAGGGGGCGCGCTACCAACTCCACTGTGAGCAAGAGGATCCTGTAGTGCCCCCAGCGGCCAGAAGGGGGGCGTGCCCCCACTACAAGGCAAGCAAGAGGGCCGGCAGTGTCCCCAGCTGCCAGCATCGGGAGTGCTGCTACTACACTGTGACCCAGAGAGCCCTGCAATGTCCCCAACTGCCAGCAGGCGGCGCCCCGTCACTATACTGAGAGCAAGAAGGCCCTGCAGTGCCCCGGCGCCAGCAGGGGGCGCTGGCCACCACTGTAAGAAAGAGGGCCCTGCAGTTACTTGAGTCGCCAGGAGGGGGCGCAGTGGTACACCACCGTGAGCAAGAGGGCCCTGTAGTGCGCGGCTGCAAGCAGGGGGCACCTGAGCCCGGCTTTTCCGATTACTGATGTTCCGCCCGTCTCTGCGCCGCTCCTCCCGCGGCGTGCGTATGTGCGCCTCCACCGCGCCCCCTGAGGCCCACGCTGCGTGCGTCTATGCGCCTGCGCCGCTACAACCCCCCCAAGACTCGCGGGCGTGCCGACTTTGCGCCCTGCGCCGCGCCCGCCTGCGACTCTGAGACGGCGCTGCCCCAGTCTGCGACTCTGCGCCTGCGCCGGTCTGCGCCGCCCCGGCCTGCGAATCTGCGCCCACGCCGGCCTGCCTGCGACTCTGCGCCTGCGCCGGTCTCCGCCGCGCCCGCGCGCGACCCTGCCTCTGCGCCGCTCCGGCCTGCGATGCTGCGCCTGCGCCGGCCTCCGCCGCGCCCCCGCGCGCGACTCTGCGCCTGCGCCGCGCCGGCCTGCTGCTCTATGCCTGCGACTCTGCACCTGCGCCAGCCTGCGCCGCGCCGGCGCCTGACTCTGCGCCTGCGCCGCCCCCGGCCGGACTCTGTGCCTGCGTTGGCCTGCGACGCGCCGACCTGCGACTCTGCGCCTGCACCAGTCTGCGCCGCGCCGGCGCGCAACTCTGCACCAGCGCCGTGCCGGCCTGCGGCTCTATGCCTGCGACTCTGCACCTGCGCCGGCCTGCTCTAGCCTCCGCCGCGCCGGCGCGAGACTCTGCGCCTGCGCCGGTCTGCGCCGCGCCCAGCGCGCGACTCTGCGTCTGCGCCACCCCGGCCTGTGACTCTGCGCCTGCGCCGGCCTGCGACGCGCCGGTTTGCGACTCTGCGCCTGCGCCGGGATGCGACGCGCCGGCGAGCGACTCTACGCCTGCGCCGCGACGGTCTGCGCCTGCGCCGGCCTGGGCCGCGCCAGCCCGCGACACTGGGCTTTCTCCGCGCCGGCCCGCGACTGTGCGCCTGCGCCGCCCCGGCCCCCTACTCTTCGCCTGCGCCGCGCCGGCCTTCTACTCTGCGTCTGCGCTGCCCGGGCGTGCGACTCTGCGCCTGCGCCGGCCTGCGCCGCCCCGGCCTTTGACTCTGCGCCTGCGCCGCCTGGGCCTGGGACTGTGCGCCTGCGCAGCGCTGGCTCTGTGCCTCTGCGAGGGCGGAGTTGTATTGTCCTCAGCACAGACAGGGAGAGCATCACAAGAGCGGAACTGTGTTATCCTTTGCGCAGACCTTGGGGGTACCGCGAAGGGGAAGCAGCGTTCTCCTCAGCCCAGGTCTGGACGTGGGGTGCACCGCGAGGGCGGAGTTGCGTTCTGGTCAGCACAGACACGGGGTACACCGCGAAGGTGGAGCACCGTTCTCCTCAGCCTCGCTTTGGGGCAACTCGGGGCCGCATGCACGGCGAATAAAATTCTGTTTGTAGCCTTGAGTAATGGTTCAGTGTGGAAAACGGGAAACCAAAAGCCAATCTGAATCCTGCGCACCGAGGTTCTCCCCACCCAGGCCTAGGCGGCCTCAGTGCGAGGTCCACACCGTGGCCAGGAACACAAATGCAGCATATGCAGACATGACACCCCAAATACGATACCCGCAGTGCTCACGGAGAAAGTACCAGTAATGCTAATGCACTGCCTCAATAGAAAAGTTAATGTAAGATCTGCATTCTCCACGCTGCCCTGGAGTGCTAAGATAGCAATCATAATAAAACTGACAT